>NW_027278521.1:0-183280 GCF_030028105.1 Mobula birostris
TGACGGACTCGTCTCTGACAGACCCTACTCTGACTGACTCTGTTCAGACTGACTCCACTCTGACTGACTCTGCTCTAACTGACTCTGCTCTGACTGATTCTGCTTGACTGAATCTGATCTGACTGACCCTGCTCTCTGAGACTCTGCTCTGACAGACTCTACTCTGACTGAATCTTCTCTGTGTGACACTGCTCTTACTGACTCTGATCTGACGGACCCTGCTCTGTGAGACTCTGCTCTGACTGACTCTGATCTGACTGACCCTGCTCTGACTGACTCTGCTCTGACTGACTCTACTCTGACTGAATTTGCTCTGTGTGACACTGCTCTGACTGACTTTACTGTCACTGAATCTGCTCTGTGAGACTCTACTCTGAGTCTGCTCTGACTGACTCTACTCTGAGTTACTCTACTTTGTCTGAATCTGCTCTGACTGACTCTGCTCTGACTGAATCTGCTCTGACTGACTATATTCTAACTGACTCTGATCTGAGTGACTCTGTTCTGAGCGACTCGGTTCTGACTGACTCTGCTCTAACTGATTCGGCTCTGACTGAATCTGCTCTGACTGACCCTGCTCTAGATAACTCTGCTCTGACTGATTCTGGTCTGACTGACTCTGCTCCGACAGATTCTGCTCTGACTAACTCTGCTCTGAATGACTGTACACTAACTGACCCTGCTCTGACTGACTCTGCTCTGACTGACTCTCCTCTGACTGACTCTGCTCTGAAAGACTCTGCTCTCACTGATTCTGCTCTGCCTGACTCGGTTCTGACTGACTCTGCTCTAACTGACCCTGCTCTAACTGAATCTGCTCTGACTAACTCTGCTCTGAATGACTCTGCTCTGACTGACACTACTCTGTCTGACTCTGCTCTAACTGAATTTGCTCTGACTGACTCTGCTCTGACTGATTCTGAACTGACTGACTCTATTCTGACTGACTCTGATCTGAGTGACTCTGTTCTGAGCCACTCAGCTCTGAATGACTCTGCTCTAACTGACTCAGCTCTGACTGACTCTGCTCTGACTGATTCTGCTCTGACTGACTCTATTCTGACTGACTCTGATCGGAGTGCCTCTGTTCTGAGCGACTCTGTTCTGACTGACTCTACTCTAACTGACTCAGCTCTGACTGACTCTGCTTTGACTGACTCTTCTCTGACTGATTCTGCTCTGACTGACCCTGCTCTGAGTGATGCTGCTCTGAGTGATTCTGCTCTGACTGACTCTGTTCTGACTGACCCTGCTGACTGACTCTGCTCTGACAGACCCTGCTCTGAGTGTTTCGGCTCTGACTGACTCGCTCTGACAGACCCTAACTTGACTGACTCGGCTCTGACAGACCCTACTCTGACTGACTCGGTTCAGACTGACTCTGCTCTGAATGTCTCTGCTCTGACTGATCTGCTCTGACTGACCCTGCTCTGGGTGACTCTGTTCTGACTGATTCTGGTCTGACTGACTCTGCTCTGACTGATTATTCTCTGACTTACTCTGCTCTGACTTACTGTGCTCTAACAGACCCTGCTCTGACTGACTCTCCTCTGACTGAGTCTGCTCTTAAAGACTCTGCTCTCACTGATTCTACTCTGACTGACTCTGCTCTGACTGACTCTGCTCTGACTGATTCTGGTCTGACTGACTCTGCTCTGACTGATTATTTTCTGACTAACTCTGCTCTGCCTTACTGTACTCTAACAGACCCTGCTCTGACTGACTCTGCTCTAACTGACTCTCCTCTGACTGAGTCTGCTCTGAAAGACTCTGCTCTCACTGATTCTGCTCTGACTGACTCTGTTCAGACTGACTCTGCTCTAACCGAATTTGCTCTGACTGACTCTGCTTTGACTGACTCTTCTCTGACTGATTCTGCTCTGACTGACCCTGCTCTGAGTGATGCTGCTCTGAGTGATTCTGCTCTGACTGACTCTGTTCTGACTGACCCTGCTGACTGACTCTGCTCTGACAGACCCTGCTCTGAGTGTTTCGGCTCTGACTGACTCGGCTCTGACAGACCCTAACTTGACTGACTCGGCTCTGACAGACCCTACTCTGACTGACTCGGTTCAGACTGACTCGGTTCAGACTGACTCTGCTCTGAATGTCTCTGCTCTGACTGATTCTGCTCTGACTGACCCTGCTCTGGGTGACTCTGTTCTGACTGATTCTGGTCTGACTGACTCTGCTCTGACTGATTATTCTCTGACTTACTCTGCTCTGACTTACTGTGCTCTAACAGACCCTGCTCTGACTGACTCTCCTCTGACTGAGTCCGCTCTGAAAGACTCTGCTCTCACTGATTCTACTCTGACTGACTCTGTTCTGACTGACTCTGCTCTAACTGACCCTGCTCTGGCTGACTCTGCTCTAACTGAATTTGCTCTGACTGACTCTGCTCTGAATGACTCTGCTCTGACTGATTCTTCCCTGACTGACTCTATTCTGACTGACTCTGATCGGAGTGACCCTGTTCTGAGCGACTCTGTTCTGACTGATTCTGCTCTGCCTGACTCTGTTCTGACTGACCCTGCTCTGACTGACTCTGCTCTGACAGACCCTGCTCTGACTGACTCGCTCTGACTGACCCTGCTCTGACTGACTCGGCTCTGACATACCCTAATCTGACTGACTCGGCTCTGACAGACCCTACTCTGACTGACTCTGTTCAGACTGACTCTATTCTGACTGTCTCTGCTCTGACTGACTCTGCTCTGTCTGACCCTGCTCTGACTGACTCTGCTCTGACTGACTCTACTCTGACTGAATTTGCTCTGTGTGACACTGCTCTGACTGACTTTACTGTCACTGAATCTGCTCTGTGAGACTCTACTCTGAGTCTGCTCTGACTGACTCTACTCTGAGTTACTCTACTTTGTCTGAATCTGCTCTGACTGACTCTGCTCTGACTTATTCTGGTCTGACTGACCCTGCTCTGACTGACTCTGCTCTGACAGACCCTGCTCTGACTGACTCGGCTCTGACTGACCCTGCTCTGACTGACTCGGCTCTGACATACCCTAATCTGACTGACTCGGCTCTGACAGACCCTACTCTGACTGACTCTGTTCAGACTGACTCTATTCTGACTGTCTCTGCTCTGACTGACTCTGCTCTGTCTGACCCTGCTCTGACTGACTCTGCTCTGACTGACTCTACTCTGACTGAATTTGCTCTGTGTGACACTGCTCTGACTGACTTTACTGTCACTGAATCTGCTCTGTGAGACTCTACTCTGAGTCTGCTCTGACTGACTCTACTCTGAGTTACTCTACTTTGTCTGAATCTGCTCTGACTGACTCTGCTCTGACTTATTCTGGTCTGACTGACTCTGCTCTGACTGATTATTTTCTGACTAACTCTGCTCTGCCTTACTGTACTCTAACAGACCCTGCTCTGACTGACTCTGCTCTAACTGTCTCTCCTCTGACTGAGTCTGCTCTGAAAGACTCTGCTCTCACTGATTCTGCTCTGACTGACTCTGTTCTGACTGACTCTGCTCTAACCGAATTTGCTCTGACTGACTCTGCTTTGACTGACTCTTCTCTGACTGATTCTGCTCTGACTGACCCTGCTCTGAGTGATGCTGCTCTGAGTGATTCTGCTCTGACTGACTCTGTTCTGACTGACCCTGCTGACTGACTCTGCTCTGACAGACCCTGCTCTGAGTGTTTCGCTCTGACTGACTCGGCTCTCCTAACTTGACTGACTCGGCTCTGACAGACCCTACTCTGACTGACTCGGTTCAGACAGACTCGGTTCAGACTGACTCTGCTCTGAATGTCTCTGCTCTGACTGATTCTGCTCTGACTGACCCTGCTCTGGGTGACTCTGTTCTGACTGATTCTGGTCTGACTGACTCTGCTCTGACTGATTATTCTCTGACTTACTCTGCTCTGACTTACTGTGCTCTAACAGACCCTGCTCTGACTGACTCTCCTCTGACTGAGTCTGCTCTGAAAGACTCTGCTCTCACTGATTCTACTCTGACTGACTCTGTTCTGACTGACTCTGCTCTAACTGACCCTCCTCTGGCTGACTCTGCTGTAACTGAATTTGCTCTGACTGACTCTGCTCTGAATGACTCTGCTCTGACTGATTCTTCCCTGACTGACTCTATTCTGACTGACTCTGATCGGAGTGACCCCTGTTCTGAGCGACTCTGTTCTGACTGACTCTGCTCTAACTAACTCGGCTCTGACTGTCTCTGCTCTGCCTGACTCTGTTCTGACTGACCCTGCTCTGACTGACTTCTGCTCTGACAGACCCTGCTCTGACTGACTCGGCTCTGACTGACCCTGCTCTGACTGACTCGGCTCTGACTGACTCTACTCTGACTGAATTTGCTCTGTGTGACACTGCTCTGACTGACTTTACTGTCACTGAATCTGCTCTGTGAGACTCTACTCTCAGTCTGCTCTGACTGACTCTACTCTGAGTTACTCTACTTTGTCTGAATCTGCTCTGACTGACTCTATTCTAACTGACTCTGATTGGAGTGACCCTGTTCGGAGCGACTCTGTTCTGACTGACTCTGCTCTAACTAACTCGGCTCTGACTGTCTCTGCTCTGACTGACCCTGCTCCAGATAACTCTGCTCTGGACTGATTCTGGTCTGACTGACTCTGCTCCGACTGATTCTGCTCTGACTAACTCTGCTCTGAATAACTGTACACTAACTGACCCTGCTCTGACTGACTCTGCTCTGACTGACTCTCCTCTGACTGACTCTGCTCTGAAAGACTCTGCTCTCACTGATTCTGCTCGCCCTGACTCGGTTCTGACTGACTCTGCTCTAACTGACCCTGCTCTAACTGAATCTGCTCTGACTAACTCTGCTCTGAATGACTCTGCTCTGACTGACACTACTCTGTCTGACTCTGCTCTAACTGAATTTGCTCTGACTGACTCTGCTCTGAATGACTCTGCTCTGACTGATTCTGAACTGACTGACTCTATTCTGACTGACTCTGATCTGAGTGACTCTGTTCTGAGCCACTCAGCTCTGAATGACTCTGCTCTAACTGACTCAGCTCTGACTGACTCTGCTCTGACTGATTCTGCTCTGCCTGACTCTGTTCTGACTGACCCTGCTCTGACTGACTCTGCTCTGACAGACCCTGCTCTGACTGACTCGGCTCTGACTGACCCTGCTCTGACTGACTCGGCTCTGACATACCCTAATCTGACTGACTCGGCTCTGACAGACCCTACTCTGACTGACTCTGTTCAGACTGACTCTATTCTGACTGTCTCTGCTCTGACTAACTCTGCTCTGACTGACCCTGCTCTGACTGACTCTGCTCTGACTGACTCTACTCTGACTGAATTTGCTCTGTGTGACACTGCTCTGACTGACTTTACTGTCACTGAATCTGCTCTGTGAGACTCTACTCTGAGTCTGCTCTGACTGACTCTACTCTGAGTTACTCTACTTTGTCTGAATCTGCTCTGACTGACTCTGCTCTGACTTATTCTGGTCTGACTGACTCTGCTCTGACTGATTATTTTCTGACTAACTCTGCTCTGCCTTACTGTACTCTAACAGACCCTGCTCTGACTGACTCTGCTCTAACTATCTCTCCTCTGACTGAGTCTGCTCTGAAAGACTCTGCTCTCACTGATTCTGCTCTGACTGACTCTGTTCTGACTGACTCTGCTCTAACCGAATTTGCTCTGACTGACTCTGCTTTGGACTGACTCTTCTCTGACTGATTCTGCTCTGACTGACCCTGCTCTGAGTGATGCTGCTCTGAGTGATTCTGCTCTGACTGACTCTGTTCTGACTGACCCTGCTGACTGACTCTGCTCTGACAGGACCCTGCTCTGAGTGTTTCGGCTCTGACTGACTCGGCTCTGACAGACCCTAACTTGACTGACTCGGCTCTGACAGACCCTACTCTGACTGACTCGGTTCAGACTGACTCGGTTCAGACTGACTCTGCTCTGAATGTCTCTGCTCTGACTGATTCTGCTCTGACTGACCCTGCTCTGGTGACTCTGTTCTGACTGATTCTGGTCTGACTGACTCTGCTCTGACTGATTATTCTCTGACTTACTCTGCTCTGACTTACTGTGCTCTAACAGACCCTGCTCTGACTGACTCTCCTCTGACTGAGTCTGCTCTGAAAGACTCTGCTCTCACTGATTCTACTCTGACTGACTCTGTTCTGACTGACTCTGCTCTAACTGACCCTCCTCTGGCTGACTCTGCTGTAACTGAATTTGCTCTGACTGACTCTGCTCTGAATGACTCTGCTCTGACTGATTCTTCCCTGACTGACTCTATTCTGACTGACTCTGATCGGAGTGACCCTGTTCTGAGCGACTCTGTTCTGACTGACTCTGCTCTAACTAACTCGGCTCTGACTGTCTCTGCTCTGCCTGACTCTGTTCTGACTGACCCTGCTCTGACTGACTCTGCTCTGACAGACCCTGCTCTGACTGACTCGGATCTGACTGACCCTGCTCTGACTGACTCGGCTCTGACTGACTCTACTCTGACTGAATTTGCTCTGTGTGACACTGCTCTGACTGACTTTACTGTCACTGAATCTGCTCTGTGAGACTCTACTCTGAGTCTGCTCTGACTGACTCTACTCTGAGTTACTCTACTTTGTCTGAATCTGCTCTGACTGACTCTGCTCTGACTGAATCTGCTCTGACTGACTCTATTCTAACTGACTCTGATCGGAGTGACCCTGTTCGGAGCGACTCTGTTCTGACTGACTCTGCTCTAACTAACTCGGCTCTGACTGTCTCTGCTCTGACTGACCCTGCTCCAGATAACTCTGCTCTGACTGATTCTGGTCTGACTGACTCTGCTCCGACTGATTCTGCTCTGACTAACTCTGCTCTGAATGACTGTACACTAACTGACCCTGCTCTGACTGACTCTGCTCTGACTGACTCTCCTCTGACTGACTCTGCTCTGAAAGACTCTGCTCTCACTGATTCTGCTCTGACTGACTCGGTTCTGACTGACTCTGCTCTAACTGACCCTGCTCTAACTGAATCTGCTCTGACTAACTCTGCTCTGAATGACTCTGCTCTGACTGACACTACTCTGTCTGACTCTGCTCTAACTGAAATTGCTCTGACTGACTCTGCTCTGAATGACTCTGCTCTGACTGATTCTGAACTGACTGACTCTATTCTGACTGACTCTGATCTGAGTGACTCTGTTCTGAGCCACTCAGCTCTGAATGACTCTGCTCTAACTGACTCAGCTCTGACTGACTCTGCTCTGACTGATTCTGCTCTGACTGACTCTATTCTGACTGACTCTGATCGGAGTGACTCTGTTCTGAGCGACTCTGTTCTGACTGACTATACTCTAACTGACTCAGCTCTGACTGACTCTGCTTTGACTGACTCTTCTCTGACTGATTCTGCTCTGACTGACCCTGCTCTGAGTGATGCTGCTCTGAGTGATTCTGCTCTGACTGACTCTGTTCTGACTGACCCTGCTGACTGACTCTGCTCTGACAGACCCTGCTCTGAGTGTTTCGGCTCTGACTGACTCGGCTCTGACAGACCCTAACTTGACTGACTCGGCTCTGACAGACCCTACTCTGACTGACTCGGTTCAGACTGACTCGGTTCAGACTGACTCTGCTCTGAATGTCTCTGCTCTGACTGATTCTGCTCTGACTGACCCTGCTCTGGGTGACTCTGTTCTGACTGATTCTGGTCTGACTGACTCTGCTCTGACTGATTATTCTCTGACTTACTCTGCTCTGACTTACTGTGCTCTAACAGACCCTGCTCTGACTGACTCTCCTCTGACTGAGTCTGCTCTGAAAGACTCTGCTCTCACTGATTCTACTCTGACTGACTCTGTTCTGACTGACTCTGCTCTAACTGACCCTCCTCTGGCTGACTCTGCTGTAACTGAATTTGCTCTGACTGACTCTGCTCTGAATGACTCTGCTCTGACTGATTCTTCCCTGACTGACTCTATTCTGACTGACTCTGATCGGAGTGACCCTGTTCTGAGCGACTCTGTTCTGACTGACTCTGCTCTAACTAACTCGGCTCTGACTGTCTCTGCTCTGCCTGACTCTGTTCTGACTGACCCTGCTCTGACTGACTCTGCTCTGACAGACCCTGCTCTGACTGACTCGGATCTGACTGACCCTGCTCTGACTGACTCGGCTCTGACTGACTCTACTCTGACTGAATTTGCTCTGTGTGACACTGCTCTGACTGACTTTACTGTCACTGAATCTGCTCTGTGAGACTCTACTCTGAGTCTGCTCTGACTGACTCTACTCTGAGTTACTCTACTTTGTCTGAATCTGCTCTGACTGACTCTGCTCTGACTGAATCTGCTCTGACTGACTCTATTCTAACTGACTCTGATCGGAGTGACCCTGTTCGGAGCGACTCTGTTCTGACTGACTCTGCTCTAACTAACTCGGCTCTGACTGTCTCTGCTCTGACTGACCCTGCTCCAGATAACTCTGCTCTGACTGATTCTGGTCTGACTGACTCTGCTCCGACTGATTCTGCTCTGACTAACTCTGCTCTGAATAACTGTACACTAACTGACCCTGCTCTGACTGACTCTGCTCTGACTGACTCTCCTCTGACTGACTCTGCTCTGAAAGACTCTGCTCTCACTGATTCTGCTCGCCCTGACTCGGTTCTGACTGACTCTGCTCTAACTGACCCTGCTCTAACTGAATCTGCTCTGACTAACTCTGCTCTGAATGACTCTGCTCTGACTGACACTACTCTGTCTGACTCTGCTCTAACTGAATTTGCTCTGACTGACTCTGCTCTGAATGACTCTGCTCTGACTGATTCTGAACTGACTGACTCTATTCTGACTGACTCTGATCTGAGTGACTCTGTTCTGAGCCACTCAGCTCTGAATGACTCTGCTCTAACTGACTCAGCTCTGACTGACTCTGCTCTGACTGATTCTGCTCTGCCTGACTCTGTTCTGACTGACCCTGCTCTGACTGACTCTGCTCTGACAGACCCTGCTCTGACTGACTCGGCTCTGACTGACCCTGCTCTGACTGACTCGGCTCTGACATACCCTAATCTGACTGACTCGGCTCTGACAGACCCTACTCTGACTGACTCTGTTCAGACTGACTCTATTCTGACTGTCTCTGCTCTGACTAACTCTGCTCTGACTGACCCTGCTCTGACTGACTCTGCTCTGACTGACTCTACTCTGACTGAATTTGCTCTGTGTGACACTGCTCTGACTGACTTTACTGTCACTGAATCTGCTCTGTGAGACTCTACTCTGAGTCTGCTCTGACTGACTCTACTCTGAGTTACTCTACTTTGTCTGAATCTGCTCTGACTGACTCTGCTCTGACTTATTCTGGTCTGACTGACTCTGCTCTGACTGATTATTTTCTGACTAACTCTGCTCTGCCTTACTGTACTCTAACAGACCCTGCTCTGACTGACTCTGCTCTAACTATCTCTCCTCTGACTGAGTCTGCTCTGAAAGACTCTGCTCTCACTGATTCTGCTCTGACTGACTCTGTTCTGACTGACTCTGCTCTAACCGAATTTGCTCTGACTGACTCTGCTTTGACTGACTCTTCTCTGACTGATTCTGCTCTGACTGACCCTGCTCTGAGTGATGCTGCTCTGAGTGATTCTGCTCTGACTGACTCTGTTCTGACTGACCCTGCTGACTGACTCTGCTCTGACAGACCCTGCTCTGAGTGTTTCGGCTCTGACTGACTCGGCTCTGACAGACCCTAACTTGACTGACTCGGCTCTGACAGACCCTACTCTGACTGACTCGGTTCAGACTGACTCGGTTCAGACTGACTCTGCTCTGAATGTCTCTGCTCTGACTGATTCTGCTCTGACTGACCCTGCTCTGGGTGACTCTGTTCTGACTGATTCTGGTCTGACTGACTCTGCTCTGACTGATTATTCTCTGACTTACTCTGCTCTGACTTACTGTGCTCTAACAGACCCTGCTCTGACTGACTCTCCTCTGACTGAGTCTGCTCTGAAAGACTCTGCTCTCACTGATTCTACTCTGACTGACTCTGTTCTGACTGACTCTGCTCTAACTGACCCTCCTCTGGCTGACTCTGCTGTAACTGAATTTGCTCTGACTGACTCTGCTCTGAATGACTCTGCTCTGACTGATTCTTCCCTGACTGACTCTATTCTGACTGACTCTGATCGGAGTGACCCTGTTCTGAGCGACTCTGTTCTGACTGACTCTGCTCTAACTAACTCGGCTCTGACTGTCTCTGCTCTGCCTGACTCTGTTCTGACTGACCCTGCTCTGACTGACTCTGCTCTGACAGACCCTGCTCTGACTGACTCGGATCTGACTGACCCTGCTCTGACTGACTCGGCTCTGACTGACTCTACTCTGACTGAATTTGCTCTGTGTGACACTGCTCTGACTGACTTTACTGTCACTGAATCTGCTCTGTGAGACTCTACTCTGAGTCTGCTCTGACTGACTCTACTCTGAGTTACTCTACTTTGTCTGAATCTGCTCTGACTGACTCTGCTCTGACTGAATCTGCTCTGACTGACTCTATTCTAACTGACTCTGATCGGAGTGACCCTGTTCGGAGCGACTCTGTTCTGACTGACTCTGCTCTAACTAACTCGGCTCTGACTGTCTCTGCTCTGACTGACCCTGCTCCAGATAACTCTGCTCTGACTGATTCTGGTCTGACTGACTCTGCTCCGACTGATTCTGCTCTGACTAACTCTGCTCTGAATGACTGTACACTAACTGACCCTGCTCTGACTGACTCTGCTCTGACTGACTCTCCTCTGACTGACTCTGCTCTGAAAGACTCTGCTCTCACTGATTCTGCTCTGACTGACTCGGTTCTGACTGACTCTGCTCTAACTGACCCTGCTCTAACTGAATCTGCTCTGACTAACTCTGCTCTGAATGACTCTGCTCTGACTGACACTACTCTGTCTGACTCTGCTCTAACTGAAATTGCTCTGACTGACTCTGCTCTGAATGACTCTGCTCTGACTGATTCTGAACTGACTGACTCTATTCTGACTGACTCTGATCTGAGTGACTCTGTTCTGAGCCACTCAGCTCTGAATGACTCTGCTCTAACTGACTCAGCTCTGACTGACTCTGCTCTGACTGATTCTGCTCTGACTGACTCTATTCTGACTGACTCTGATCGGAGTGACTCTGTTCTGAGCGACTCTGTTCTGACTGACTATACTCTAACTGACTCAGCTCTGACTGACTCTGCTTTGACTGACTCTTCTCTGACTGATTCTGCTCTGACTGACCCTGCTCTGAGTGATGCTGCTCTGAGTGATTCTGCTCTGACTGACTCTGTTCTGACTGACCCTGCTGACTGACTCTGCTCTGACAGACCCTGCTCTGAGTGTTTCGGCTCTGACTGACTCGGCTCTGACAGACCCTAACTTGACTGACTCGGCTCTGACAGACCCTACTCTGACTGACTCGGTTCAGACTGACTCGGTTCAGACTGACTCTGCTCTGAATGTCTCTGCTCTGACTGATTCTGCTCTGACTGACCCTGCTCTGGGTGACTCTGTTCTGACTGATTCTGGTCTGACTGACTCTGCTCTGACTGATTATTCTCTGACTTACTCTGCTCTGACTTACTGTGCTCTAACAGACCCTGCTCTGACTGACTCTCCTCTGACTGAGTCTGCTCTGAAAGACTCTGCTCTCACTGATTCTACTCTGACTGACTCTGTTCTGACTGACTCTGCTCTAACTGACCCTCCTCTGGCTGACTCTGCTGTAACTGAATTTGCTCTGACTGACTCTGCTCTGAATGACTCTGCTCTGACTGATTCTTCCCTGACTGACTCTATTCTGACTGACTCTGATCGGAGTGACCCTGTTCTGAGCGACTCTGTTCTGACTGACTCTGCTCTAACTAACTCGGCTCTGACTGTCTCTGCTCTGCCTGACTCTGTTCTGACTGACCCTGCTCTGACTGACTCTGCTCTGACAGACCCTGCTCTGACTGACTCGGATCTGACTGACCCTGCTCTGACTGACTCGGCTCTGACTGACTCTACTCTGACTGAATTTGCTCTGTGTGACACTGCTCTGACTGACTTTACTGTCACTGAATCTGCTCTGTGAGACTCTACTCTGAGTCTGCTCTGACTGACTCTACTCTGAGTTACTCTACTTTGTCTGAATCTGCTCTGACTGACTCTGCTCTGACTGAATCTGCTCTGACTGACTCTATTCTAACTGACTCTGATCGGAGTGACCCTGTTCGGAGCGACTCTGTTCTGACTGACTCTGCTCTAACTAACTCGGCTCTGACTGTCTCTGCTCTGACTGACCCTGCTCCAGATAACTCTGCTCTGACTGATTCTGGTCTGACTGACTCTGCTCCGACTGATTCTGCTCTGACTAACTCTGCTCTGAATGACTGTACACTAACTGACCCTGCTCTGACTGACTCTGCTCTGACTGACTCTCCTCTGACTGACTCTGCTCTGAAAGACTCTGCTCTCACTGATTCTGCTCTGACTGACTCGGTTCTGACTGACTCTGCTCTAACTGACCCTGCTCTAACTGAATCTGCTCTGACTAACTCTGCTCTGAATGACTCTGCTCTGACTGACACTACTCTGTCTGACTCTGCTCTAACTGAAATTGCTCTGACTGACTCTGCTCTGAATGACTCTGCTCTGACTGATTCTGAACTGACTGACTCTATTCTGACTGACTCTGATCTGAGTGACTCTGTTCTGAGCCACTCAGCTCTGAATGACTCTGCTCTAACTGACTCAGCTCTGACTGACTCTGCTCTGACTGATTCTGCTCTGACTGACTCTATTCTGACTGACTCTGATCGGAGTGACTCTGTTCTGAGCGACTCTGTTCTGACTGACTATACTCTAACTGACTCAGCTCTGACTGACTCTGCTTTGACTGACTCTTCTCTGACTGATTCTGCTCTGACTGACCCTGCTCTGAGTGATGCTGCTCTGAGTGATTCTGCTCTGACTGACTCTGTTCTGACTGACCCTGCTGACTGACTCTGCTCTGACAGACCCTGCTCTGAGTGTTTCGGCTCTGACTGACTCGGCTCTGACAGACCCTAACTTGACTGACTCGGCTCTGACAGACCCTACTCTGACTGACTCGGTTCAGACTGACTCGGTTCAGACTGACTCTGCTCTGAATGTCTCTGCTCTGACTGATTCTGCTCTGACTGACCCTGCTCTGGGTGACTCTGTTCTGACTGATTCTGGTCTGACTGACTCTGCTCTGACTGATTATTCTCTGACTTACTCTGCTCTGACTTACTGTGCTCTAACAGACCCTGCTCTGACTGACTCTGCTCTGACTGACTCTCCTCTGACTGAGTCTGCTCTGAAAGACTCTGCTCTCACTGATTCTACTCTGACTGACTCTGTTCTGACTGACTCTGCTCTAACTGACCCTCCTCTGGCTGACTCTGCTGTAACTGAATTTGCTCTGACTGACTCTGCTCTGAATGACTCTGCTCTGACTGATTCTTCCCTGACTGACTCTATTCTGACTGACTCTGATCGGAGTGACCCTGTTCTGAGCGACTCTGTTCTGACTGACTCTGCTCTAACTAACTCGGCTCTGACTGTCTCTGCTCTGCCTGACTCTGTTCTGACTGACCCTGCTCTGACTGACTCTGCTCTGACAGACCCTGCTCTGACTGACTCGGCTCTGACTGACCCTGCTCTGACTGACTCGGCTCTGACTGACTCTACTCTGACTGAATTTGCTCTGTGTGACACTGCTCTGACTGACTTTACTGTCATTGAATCTGCTCTGTGAGACTCTACTCTCAGTCTGCTCTGACTGACTCTACTCTGAGTTACTCTACTTTGTCTGAATCTGCTCTGACTGACTCTGCTCTGACTGAATCTGCTCTGACTGACTCTATTCTAACTGACTCTGATCGGAGTGACCCTGTTCGGAGCGACTCTGTTCTGACTGACTCTGCTCTAACTAACTCGGCTCTGACTGTCTCTGCTCTGACTGACCCTGCTCCAGATAACTCTGCTCTGACTGATTCTGGTCTGACTGACTCTGCTCCGACTGATTCTGCTCTGACTAACTCTGCTCTGAATAACTGTACACTAACTGACCCTGCTCTGACTGACTCTGCTCTGACAGACTCTCCTCTGACTGACTCTGCTCTGAAAGACTCTGCTCTCACTGATTCTGCTCTGACTGACTCGGTTCTGACTGACTCTGCTCTAACTGACCCTGCTCTAACTGAATCTGCTCTGACTAACTCTGCTCTGAATGACTCTGCTCTGACTGACACTACTCTGTCTGACTCTGCTCTAACTGAATTTGCTCTGACTGACTCTGCTCTGAATGACTCTGCTCTGACTGATTCTGAACTGACTGACTCTATTCTGACTGACTCTGATCTGAGTGACTCTGTTCTGAGCCACTCAGCTCTGAATGACTCTGCTCTAACTGACTCAGCTCTGACTGACTCTGCTCTGACTGATTCTGCTCTGCCTGACTCTGTTCTGACTGACCCTGCTCTGACTGACTCTCCTCTTACAGACCCTGCTCTGACTGACTCGGCTCTGACTGACCCTGCTCTGACTGACTCGGCTCTGACATACCCTAATCTGACTGACTCGGCTCTGACAGACCCTACTCTGACTGACTCTGTTCAGACTGACTCTATTCTGACTGTCTCTGCTCTGACTAACTCTGCTCTGACTGACCCTGCTCTGACTGACTCTGCTCTGACTGACTCTACTCTGACTGAATTTGCTCTGTGTGACACTGCTCTGACTGACTTTACTGTCACTGAATCTGCTCTGTGAGTCTCTACTCTGAGTCTGCTCTGACTGACTCTACTCTGAGTTACTCTACTTTGTCTGAATCTGCTCTGACTGACTCTGCTCTGACTTATTCTGGTCTGACTGACTCTGCTCTGACTGATTATTTTCTGACTAACTCTGCTCTGCCTTACTGTACTCTAACAGACCCTGCTCTGACTGACTCTGCTCTAACTGTCTCTCCTCTGACTGAGTCTGCTCTGAAAGACTCTGCTCTCACTGATTCTGCTCTGACTGACTCTGTTCTGACTGACTCTGCTCTAACCGAATTTGCTCTGACTGACTCTGCTTTTGACTGACTCTTCTCTGACTGATTCTGCTCTGACTGACCCTGCTCTGAGTGATGCTGCTCTGAGTGATTCTGCTCTGACTGACTCTGTTCTGACTGACCCTGCTGACTGACTCTGCTCTGACAGACCCTGCTCTGAGTGTTTCGGCTCTGACTGACTCGGCTCTGACAGACCCTAACTTGACTGACTCGGCTCTGACAGACCCTACTCTGACTGACTCGGTTCAGACTGACTCGGTTCAGACTGACTCTGCTCTGAATGTCTCTGCTCTGACTGATTCTGCTCTGACTGACCCTGCTCTGGGTGACTCTGTTCTGACTGATTCTGGTCTGACTGACTCTGCTCTGACTGATTATTCTCTGACTTACTCTGCTCTGACTTACTGTGCTCTAACAGACCCTGCTCTGACTGACTCTCCTCTGACTGAGTCTGCTCTGAAAGACTCTGCTCTCACTGATTCTACTCTGACTGACTCTGTTCTGACTGACTCTGCTCTAACTGACCCTCCTCTGGCTGACTCTGCTGTACTGAATTTGCTCTGACTGACTCTGCTCTGAATGACTCTGCTCTGACTGATTCTTCCTGACTGACTCTATTCTGACTGACTCTGATCGGAGTGACCCTGTTCTGAGCGACTCTGTTCTGACTGACTCTGCTCTAACTAACTCGGCTCTGACTGTCTCTGCTCTGCCTGACTCTGTTCTGACTGACCCTGCTCTGACTGACTCTGCTCTGACAGACCCTGCTCTGACTGACTCGGATCTGACTGACCCTGCTCTGACTGACTCGGCTCTGACTGACTCTACTCTGACTGAATTTGCTCTGTGTGACACTGCTCTGACTGACTTTACTGTCACTGAATCTGCTCTGTGAGACTCTACTCTGAGTCTGCTCTAACTGACTCTACTCTGAGTTACTCTACTTTGTCTGAATCTGCTCTGACTGACTCTGCTCTGACTGAATCTGCTCTGACTGACTCTATTCTAACTGACTCTGATCGGAGTGACCCTGTTCGGAGCGACTCTGTTCTGACTGACTCTGCTCTAACTAACTCGGCTCTGACTGTCTCTGCTCTGACTGACCCTGCTCCAGATAACTCTGCTCTGACTGATTCTGGTCTGACTGACTCTGCTCCGACTGATTCTGCTCTGACTAACTCTGCTCTGAATGACTGTACACTAACTGACCCTGCTCTGACTGACTCTGCTCTGACTGACTCTCCTCTGACTGACTCTGCTCTGAAAGACTCTGCTCTCACTGATTCTGCTCTGACTGACTCGGTTCTGACTGACTCTGCTCTAACTGACCCTGCTCTAACTGAATCTGCTCTGACTAACTCTGCTCTGAATGACTCTGCTCTGACTGACACTACTCTGTCTGACTCTGCTCTAACTGAAATTGCTCTGACTGACTCTGCTCTGAATGACTCTGCTCTGACTGATTCTGAACTGACTGACTCTATTCTGACTGACTCTGATCTGAGTGACTCTGTTCTGAGCCACTCAGCTCTGAATGACTCTGCTCTAACTGACTCAGCTCTGACTGACTCTGCTCTGACTGATTCTGCTCTGACTGACTCTATTCTGACTGACTCTGATCGGAGTGACTCTGTTCTGAGCGACTCTGTTCTGACTGACTCTACTCTAACTGACTCAGCTCTGACTGACTCTGCTTTGACTGACTCTTCTCTGACTGATTCTGCTCTGACTGACCCTGATCTGAGTGATGCTGCTCTGAGTGATTCTGCTCTGACTGACTCTGTTCTGACTGACCCTGCTGACTGACTCTGCTCTGACAGACCCTGCTCTGAGTGTTTCGGCTCTGACTGACTCGGCTCTGACAGACCCTAACTTGACTGACTCGGCTCTGACAGACCCTACTCTGACTGACTCAGTTCAGACTGACTCGGTTCAGACTGACTCTGCTCTGAATGTCTCTGCTCTGACTGATTCTGCTCTGACTGACCCTGCTCTGGGTGACTCTGCTCTGACTGATTATTCTCTGACTTACTCTGCTCTGACTTACTGTGCTCTAACAGACCCTGCTCTGACTGACTCTCCTCTGACTGAGTCTGCTCTGAAAGACTCTGCTCTCACTGATTCTACTCTGACTGACTCTGTTCTGACTGACTCTGCTCTAACTGACCCTGCTCTGGCTGACTCTGCTCTAACTGAATTTGCTCTGACTGACTCTGCTCTGAATGACTCTGCTCTGACTGATTCTTCCCTGACTGACTCTATTCTGACTGACTCTGATCGGAGTGACCCTGTTCTGAGCGACTCTGTTCTGACTGACTCTGCTCTAACTAACACGGCTCTGACTGTCTCTGCTCTGACTGACTCTGCTCTGAGTGACTCTGCTCTGACTGATTCTGCTCTGCCTGACTCTGTTCTGACAGGACCCTGCTCTGACTGACTCGCTCTGACTGACCCTGCTCTGACTGACTCGGCTCTGACAGACCCTACTCTGACTGACTCTGTTCAGACTTACTCTATTCTGACTGTCTCTGCTCTGACTGACTCTGCTCTGACTGACTCTGTTCTGACTGACTCTGCTCTAACCGAATTTGCTCTGACTGGCTCTGCTCTGAATGACTCTGCTCTGACTGATTCTGCTCTGACTGACTCTATTCTGACTGAATCTGATCGGAGTGACTCTGTTCTGAGCGACTCTGTTCTGACTGACTCTGCTCTAACTGACTCGGCTCTCACTGACTCTGCTCTGACTGACACTACTCTGTCTGACTCTGCTCTAACTGAATTTGCTCTGACTGACTCTGCTCTGACTGATTCTGAACTGACTGATCCTATCTGACTGACTCTGATCTGAGTGACTCTGTTCTGAGCCACTCAGCTCTGAATGACTCTGCTCTAACTGACTCAGCTCTGACTGACTCTGCTCTGACTGATTCTGCTCTGACTGACTCTATTCTGACTGACTCTGATCGGAGTGCCTCTGTTCTGAGCGACTCTGTTCTGACTGACTCTACTCTAACTGACTCAGCTCTGACTGACTCTGCTTTGACTGACTCTTCTCTGACTGATTCTGCTCTGACTGACCCTGCTCTGAGTGATGCTGCTCTGAGTGATTCTGCTCTGACTGACTCTGTTCTGACTGACCCTGCTGACTGACTCTGCTCTGACAGACCCTGCTCTGAGTGTTTCGGCTCTGACTGACTCGGCTCTGACAGACCCTAACTTGACTGACTCGGCTCTGACAGACCCTACTCTGACTGACTCGGTTCAGACTGACTCGGTTCAGACTGACTCTGCTCTGAATGTCTCTGCTCTGACTGATTCTGCTCTGACTGACCCTGCTCTGGGTGACTCTGTTCTGACTGATTCTGGTCTGACTGACTCTGCTCTGACTGATTATTCTCTGACTTACTCTGCTCTGACTTACTGTGCTCTAACAGACCCTGCTCTGACTGACTCTCCTCTGACTGAGTCCGCTCTGAAAGACTCTGCTCTCACTGACTCTATTCTGACTGACTCTGATCGGAGTGACCCTGTTCTGAGCGACTCTGTTCTGACTGACTCTGCTCTAACTAACTCGGCTCTGACTGTCTCTGCTCTGACTGACTCTGCTCTGAGTGACTCTGCTCTGACTGCTTCTGCTCTGCCTGACTCTGTTCTGACTGACCCTGCTCTGACTGACTCTGCTCTGACAGACCCTGCTCTGACTGACTCGGCTCTGACTGACCCTGCTCTGACTGACTCGGCTCTGACATACCCTAATCTGACTGACTCTGCTCTGACAGACCCTACTCTGACTGACTCTGTTCAGACTGACTCTATTCTGACTGTCTCTGCTCTGACTGACTCTGCTCTGACTGACCCTGCTCTGACTGACTCTGCTCTGACGGACTCTACTCTGACTGAATTTGCTCTGTGTGACACTGCTCTGACTGACTTTACTGTCACTGAATCTGCTCTGTGAGACTCCACTCTGAGTCTGCTCTGACTGACTCTACTCTGAGTTACTCTACTTTGTCTGAATCTGCTCAGACTGACTCTGCTCTGACTGAATCTGCTCTGACTGACTCTATTCTAACTGACTCTGATCTGAGTGACTCTGTTCTGAGCGACTCTGTTCTGACTGACTCTGCTCTAACTGATTCGGCTCTGACTGACTCTGCTCTGACTGACCCTGCTCTAGATAACTCTGCTCTGACTGATTCTGGTCTGACTGACTCTGCTCCGTCTGATTCTGCTCTGACTAACTCTGCTCTGAATGACTGTACACTAACTATCCCTGCTCTGACTGACTCTGCTCTGACTGACTCTCCTCTGACTGACTCTGCTCTGAAAGACTCTGCTCTCACTGATTCTGCTCTGCCTGACTCGGTTCTGACTGACTCTGCTCTAACTGACCCTGCTCTAACTGAATCTGCTCTGACTAACTCTGCTCTGAATGACTCTGCTCTGACTGACACTACTCTGTCTGACTCTGCTCTAACTGAATTTGCTCTGACTGACTCTGCTCTGAATGACTCTGCTCTGACTGACTCTGCTCTGACTGATTTTGCTCTGACTGACCCTGCTCTGGGTGACTCTGTTCTGATGATTCTGGTCTGACTGACTCTGCTCTGACTGATTATTCTCTGACTTACTCTGCTCTGACTTACTGTGCTCTAACAGACCCTGCTCTGACTGACTCTGCTCTGACTGACTCTCCTCTGACTGACTCTGCTCTGAAAGACTCTGCTCTCACTGATTCTACTCTGACTGACTCTGTTCTGACTGACTCTGCTCTAACTGACCCTGCTCTGGCTGACTCTGCTCTAACTGAATTTGCTCTGACTGACTCTGCTCTGAATGACTCTGCTCTGACTGATTCTGCCCTGACTGACTCTATTCTGACTGACTCTGATCGGAGTGACTCTGTTCTGAGCGACTCTGTTCTGACTGACTCTGCTCTAACTAACTCGGCTCTGACTGTCTCTGCTCTGACTGACTCTGCTCTGAGTGACTCTGCTCTGACTGATTCTGCTCTGCCTGACTCTGTTCTGACTGACCCTGCTCTGACTGACTCTGCTCTGACAGACCCTGCTCTGACTGACTCGGCTCTGACTGACCCTGCTCTGACTGACTCGGCTCAGACATACCCTAATCTGACTGACTCGGCTCTGACAGACCTTACTCTGACTGACTCTGTTCAGACTGACTCTATTCTGACTGTCTCTGCTCTGACTGACTCTGCTCTGACTGATTCTGGTCTGACTGACTCTGCTCTGACTGATTATTTTCTGACTAACTCTGCTCTGCCTTACTGTACTCTAACAGACCCTGCTCTGACTGACTCTGCTCTGACTGACTCTCCTCTGACTGAGTCTACTCTGAAAGAGTCTGCTCTCACTGACCCTTCTCTGGCTGATTCTGCTCTGACTGACTCTGTTCTGACTGACTCTGCTCTAACCGAATTTGCTCTGACTGGCTCTGCTCTGAATGACTCTGCTCTGACTGATTCTGCTCTGACTGACTCTATTCTGACTGAATCTGATCGGAGTGACTCTGTTCTGAGCGACTCTGTTCTGACTGACTCTGCTCTAACTGACTCGGCTCTCACTGACTCTGCTCTGATTGACCCTGCTCTAGATTACTCTGCTCTGACTGATTCTGGTCTGACTGACTCTGCTCCGACTGATTCCGCTCTGACTAACTCTGCTCTGACTGACTTTACTCTAACTGACCCTGCTCTGACTGAATCTGCTCTGACTGACTCTCCTCTGACTGACTCTGCTCTGAAAGACTCTGCTCTCACTGATTCTGCTCTGCCTGGCTCTGTTCTGACTGACTCTGCTCTAACTGACCCTGCTCTAACTGAATCTCCTCTGACTAACTCTGCTCTGAATGACTCTGCTCTGACTGATTCTGAACTGACTGACTCTATTCTGACTGACGCTGATCTGAGTGACTCTGTTCTGAGCCACTCAGCTCTGAATGACTCTGCTCTAACTGACTCAGCTCTGACTGACTCTGCTCTGAGTGACAATGCTCTGACAGACCCTGCTCTGAGTGACTCGGCTCTGACTGACCCTACTCTGACGGACTCGTCTCTGACAGACCCTACTCTGACTGACTCTGTTCAGACTGACTCTACACTGACTGACTCTGCTCTGACTGACTCTGCTCTGACTGATTCTGCTCTGACTGAATCAGATCTGACTGACCCTGCTCTCTGAGACTCTGCTCTGACTGACTCTACTCTGACTGAATCTTCTCTGTGTGACACTGCTCTTACTGCCTCTGATCTGACTGACCCTGCTCTGTGAGACTCTGCTCTGACTGACTCTGATCTGACTCACCCTGCTCTGACTGACTCTGCTCTGACTGACTCTACTCTGACTGAATTTGCTCGGTGTGACACTGCTCTGACTGACTTTACTGTAACTGAATCTGCTCTGTGAGACTCTACTCTGAGTCTGATCTGACTGACTCTACTCTGAGTTACTCTACTTTGTCCGAATCTGCTCTGACTGACTCTGCTCTGACTGAATCTGCTCTGACTGACTCTATTCTGACTGACTCTGATCTGAGTGACTCTGTTCTGAGCCACTCGGCTCTGAATGACTCTGGTCTAACTGACTCGGCTCTCACTGACTCTCCTCTGACTGACTCTGCTCTAGATACCTCTGCTCTGACTGATTCTGGTCTGACTGACTCTGTTCCGACTGATTCTGCTCTGACTAACTCTGCTCTGACTGACTGTACACTAACTGACCCTGTTCTGACTGACTCTGCTCTGACTGACTCTCCTCTGACTGACTCTGCTCTGAAAGACTCTGCTCTCACTGATTCTGCTCTGCCTGACTCTGTTCTGACTGACTCTGCTCTAACTGACCCTGCTCTAACTGAATCTGCTCTGACTAACTCTGCTCTGAATGACTCTGCTCTGACTGACACTACTCAGTCTGACTCTGCTCTAACTGAATTTGCTCTGACTGACTCTGCTCTGAATGACTCTGCTCTGACTGATTCTGAACTGACTGACTCTATTCTGACTGACTCTGATCTGAGTGACTCTGTTCTGAGCCACTCAGCTCTGAATGACTCTGCTCTAACTGACACAGCTCTGACTGACTCTGCTCTGACTGATTCTGCTCTGACTGACTCTATTCTGACTGACTCTGATCGGAGTGACTCTGTTCTGAGCGACTCTGTTCTGACTGACTCTGCTCTGACTGATTCTGCTCTGCGTAACTCGCCTCTGACTGACCCTGCTCTGACTGATTCTGCTCTGACTGACCCTGCTCTGAGTGATGCTGCTCTGAGTGATTCTGCTCTGACTGACTCTGTTCTGACTGACCCTGCTGTCTGACTCTGCTCTGACAGACCCTGCTCTGAGTGATTCGGCTCTGACTGACTCGGCTCTGACAGACCCTAACTTGACTGACTCGGCTCTGACAGACCCTACTCTGACTGACTCGGTTCAGACTGACTCGGTTCAGACTGACTCTGCTCTGAATGTCTCTGCTCTGACTGACTCTGCTCTGACTGATTCTGCTCTGAGTGACTCTGCTCTGACAGACCCTGCTCTGACTGACTCTGCTCTGACTGATTATTCTCTGACTTACTCTGCTCTGACTTACTGTGCTCTAACAGACCCTGCTCTGACTGACTCTCCTCTGACTGAGTCTGCTCTGAAAGACTCTGCTCTCACTGATTCTACTCTGACTGACTCTGTTCTGACTGACTCTGCTCTAACTGACCCTGCTCTGGCTGACTCTGCTCTAACTGAATTTGCTCTGACTGACTCTGCTCTGAATGACTCTGCTCTGACTGATTCTGCCCTGACTGACTCTATTCTGACTGACTCTGATCGGAGTGACTCTGTTCTGAGCGACTCTGTTCTGACTGAGTCTGCTCTAACTAACTCGGCTCTGACTGTCTCTGCTCTGACTGACCCTGCTCTGGGTGACTCTGTTCTGACTGATTCTGAACTGACTGACTCTATTCTGACTGACTCTGATCTGAGTGACTCTGTTCTGAGCCACTCAGCTCTGAATGACTCTGCTCTAACTGACACAGCTCTGACTGACTCTGCTCTGACTGATTCTGCTCTGACTGACTCTATTCTGACTGACTCTGATCGGAGTGACTCTGTTCTGAGCGACTCTGTTCTGACTGACTCTGCTCTGACTGATTCTGCTCTGCGTAACTCGCCTCTGACTGACCCTGCTCTGACTGATTCTGCTCTGACTGACCCTGCTCTGAGTGATGCTGCTCTGAGTGATTCTGCTCTGACTGACTCTGTTCTGACTGACCCTGCTGTCTGACTCTGCTCTGACAGACCCTGCTCTGAGTGATTCGGCTCTGACTGACTCGGCTCTGACAGACCCTAACTTGACTGACTCGGCTCTGACAGACCCTACTCTGACTGACTCGGTTCAGACTGACTCGGTTCAGACTGACTCTGCTCTGAATGTCTCTGCTCTGACTGACTCTGCTCTGACTGATTCTGCTCTGAGTGACTCTGCTCTGACAGACCCTGCTCTGACTGACTCTGCTCTGACTGATTATTCTCTGACTTACTCTGCTCTGACTTACTGTGCTCTAACAGACCCTGCTCTGACTGACTCTCCTCTGACTGAGTCTGCTCTGAAAGACTCTGCTCTCACTGATTCTACTCTGACTGACTCTGTTCTGACTGACTCTGCTCTAACTGACCCTGCTCTGGCTGACTCTGCTCTAACTGAATTTGCTCTGACTGACTCTGCTCTGAATGACTCTGCTCTGACTGATTCTGCCCTGACTGACTCTATTCTGACTGACTCTGATCGGAGTGACTCTGTTCTGAGCGACTCTGTTCTGACTGAGTCTGCTCTAACTAACTCGGCTCTGACTGTCTCTGCTCTGACTGACCCTGCTCTGGGTGACTCTGTTCTGACTGATTCTGGTCTGACTGACTCTGCTCTGACTGATTATTCTCTGACTTACTCTGCTCTGACTTTCTGTGCTCTAACAGACCCTGCTCTGACTGACTCTCCTCTGACTGAGTCTGCTCTGAAAGACTCTGCTATCACTGATTCTGCCCTGACTGACTCTATTCTGACTGACTCTGATTGGAGTGACTCTTTTCTGAGCAACTCTGTTCTGACTGACTCTGCTCTAACTAACTCGGCTCTGACTGTCTCTGCTCTGACTGACTCTGCTCTGAGTGACTCTGCTCTGACTGATTCTGCTCTGCCTGACTCTGTTCTGACTGACCCTGCTCTGACTGACTCTGCTCTGACAGACCCTGCTCTGACTGACTCGGCTCTGACTGACCCTGCTCTGACTGACTCGGCTCTGACATACCTTAATCTGACTGACTCGGCTCTGACAGACCCTACTCTGACTGACTCTGTTCAGACTGACTCTATTCTGACTGTCTCTGCTCTGACTGACTCTGCTCTGACTGATTCTGGTCTGACTGACTCTGCTCTGACTGATTATTCTCTGACTAACTCTGCTCTGCCTTACTGTACTCTAACAGACCCTGCTCTGACTGACTCTGCTCTGACTGACTCTCCTCTGACTGAGTCTGCTCTGAAAGACTCTGCTCTCACTGATTCTGCTCTGACTGACTCTGTTCTGACTGACTCTGCTCTAACCGAATTTGCTCTGACTGGCTCTGCTCTGAATGACTCTGCTCTGACTGATTCTGCCCTGACTGACTCTATTCTGACTGAATCTGATCGGAGTGACTCTGTTCTGAGCGACTCTGTTCTGACTGACTCTGCTCTAACTGACTCGGCTCTTACTGACTCTGCTCTGACTGACCCTGCTCTAGATAACTCTGCTCTGACTGATTCTGGTCTGACTGACTCTGCTCCGACTGATTCTGCTCTGACTAACTCTGCTCTGACTGACTTTACTCTAACTGACCCTGCTCTGACTGAATCTGCTCTGTCTGACTCTCCTCTGACTGACTCTGCTCTGCAAGACTCTGCTCTCACTGATTCTGCTCTGCCTGGCTCTGTTCTGACTGACTCTGCTCTAACTGACCATGCTCTAACTGAATCTCCTCTGACTAACTCTGCTCTGAATGACTCTGCTCTGTCTGATTCTGAACTGACTGCCTCTATTCTGACTGACTCTGATCTGAGTGACTCTGTTCTGAGCCACTCAGCTCTGAATGACTCTGCTCTAACTGACTCAGTTCTGACTGACTCTGCTCTGAGTGACAATGCTCTGACAGACCCTGCTCTGAGTGACTCGGCTCTGACTGACCCTACGCTGACGGACTCGACTCTGACAGACCCTACTCTGACTGACTCTGTTCAGACTGACTCTACACTGACTGACTCTGCTCTGACTGATTCTGCTCTGACTGATTCTGCTCTGACTGAATCTGATCTGACTGACCCTGCTCTCTGAGACTCTGCTCTGACTGACTCTACTCTGACTGAATCTTCTCTGTGTGACACTGCTCTTACTGCCTCTGATCTGACTGACCCTGCTCTGTGAGACTCTGCTCTGACTGACTCTGATCTGACTCACCCTGCTCTGACTGACTCTGCTCTGACTGACTCTACTCTGACTGAATTTGCTCGGTGTGACACTGCTCTGACTGACTTTACTGTAACTGAATCTGCTCTGTGAGACTCTACTCTGAGTCTGATCTGACTGACTCTACTCTGAGTTACTCTACTTTGTCCGAATCTGCTCTGACTGACTCTGCTCTGACTGAATCTGCTCTGACTGACTCTATTCTGACTGACTCTGATCTGAGTGACTCTGTTCTGAGCCACTCGGCTCTGAATGACTCTGCTCTAACTGACTCGGCTCTCACTGACTCTCCTCTGACTGACTCTGCTCTAGATAACTCTGCTCTGACTGATTCTGGTCTGACTGACTCTGTTCCGACTGATTCTGCTCTGACTAACTCTGCTCTGACTGACTGTACACTAACTGACCCTGTTCTGACTGACTCTGCTCTGACTGACTCTCCTCTGACTGACTCTGCTCTGAAAGACTCTGCTCTCACTGATTCTGCTCTGCCTGACTCTGTTCTGACTGACTCTGCTCTAACTGACCCTGCTCTAACTGAATCTGCTCTGACTAACTCTGCTCTGAATGACTCTGCTCTGACTGACACTACTCAGTCTGACTCTGCTCTAACTGAATTTGCTCTGACTGACTCTGCTCTGAATGACTCTGCTCTGACTGATTCTGAACTGACTGACTCTATTCTGACTGACTCTGATCTGAGTGACTCTGTTCTGAGCCACTCAGCTCTGAATGACTCTGCTCTAACTGACTCAGCTCTGACTGACTCTGCTCTGACTGATTCTGCTCTGACTGACTCTATTCTGACTGACTCTGATCGGAGTGACTCTGTTCTGAGCGACTCTGTTCTGACTGACTCTACTCTAACTGACTCAGCTCTGACTGACTCTGCTTTGACTGACTCTTCTCTGACTGATTCTGCTCTGACTGACCCTCCTCTGAGTGATGCTGCTCTGAGTGATTCTGCTCTGACTGACTCTGTTCTGACTGACCCTGCTGACTGACTCTGCTCTGACAGACCCTGCTCTGAGTGATTCGGCTCTGACTGACTCGGCTCTGACAGACCCTAACTTGACTGACTCGGCTCTGACAGACCCTACTCTGACTGACTCGGTTCAGACTGACTCGGCTCTGACTGACTCTGCTCTAACTGACTCAGCTCTGACTGACTTTGCTCTGACTGACTCTGCTCTGAGTGACTCTGCTCTGACAGACCCTGCTCTGAGTGACTCGGCTCTGACTGACCCTACCCTGACGGACTCGTCTCTGACAGACCCTACTCTGACTGACTCTGTTCAGACTGACTCTACTCTGACTGACTCTGCTCTAACTGACTCTGCTCTGACTGATTCTGCTTGACTGAATCTGATCTGACTGACCCTGCTCTCTGAGACTCTGCTCTGACAGACTCTACTCTGACTGAATCTTCTCTGTGTGACACTGCTCTTACTGACTCTGATCTGACTGACCCTGCTCTGTGAGACTCTGCTCTGACTGACTCTGATCTGACTGACCCTGCTCTGACTGACTCTGCTCTGACTGACTCTACTCTGACTGAATTTGCTCTGTGTGACACTGCTCTGACTGACTTTACTGTCACTGAATCTGCTCTGTGAGACTCTACTCTGAGTCTGCTATGACTGACTCTACTCTGAGTTACTCTACTTTGTCCGAATCTGCTCTGACTGACTCTGCTCTGACTGAATCTGCTCTGACTGACTCTATTCTGACTGACTCTGATCTGAGTGACTCTGTTCTGAGCCACTCGGCTCTGAATGACTCTGGTCTAACTGACTCGGCTCTCACTGACTCTCCTCTGACTGACTCTGCTCTAGATACCTCTGCTCTGACTGATTCTGGTCTGACTAACTCTGCTCTGACTGACTGTACACTAACTGACCCTGCTCTGACTGACTCTGCTCTGACTGACTCTCCTCTGACTGACTCTGCGCTGAAAGACTCTGCTCTCACTGATTCTGCTCGCCCTGACTCGCTTCTGACTGACTCTGCTCTAACTGACCCTGCTCTAACTGAATCTGCTCTGACTAACTCTGCTCTGAATGACTCTGCTCTGACTGACACTACTCTGTCTGACTCTGCTCTAACTGAATTTGCTCTGACTGACTCTGCTCTGAATGACTCTGCTCTGACTGATTCTGAACTGACTGACTCTATTCTGACTGACTCTGATCTGAGTGACTCTGCTCTAACTGACTCAGCTCTGACTGACTCTGCTCTGACTGATTCTGCTCTGACTGACTCTATTCTGACTGACTCTGATCGGAGTGACTCTGTTCTGAGTGACTCTGTTCTGACAGACTCTACTCTAACTGACTCAGCTCTGACTGACTCTGCTTTGACTGACTCTTCTCTGACTGATTCTGCTCTGACTGACCCTCCTCTGAGTGATGCTGCTCTGAGTGATTCTGCTCTGACTGACTCTGTTCTGACTGACCCTGCTGACTGACTCTGCTCTGACAGACCCTGCTCTGAGTGATTCGGCTCTGACTGACTCGGCTCTGACAGACCCTAACTTGACTGACTCGGCTCTGACAGACCCTACTCTGACTGACTCGGTTCAGACTGACTCTGCTCTGAATGTCTCTGCTCTGACTGATTCTGCTCTGACCGACCCTGCTCTGGGTGACTCTGTTCTGATGATTCTGGTCTGACTGACTCTGCTCTGACTGATTATTCTCTGACTTACTCTGCTCTGACTTACTGTGCTCTAACAGAACCTGCTCTGACTGACTCTCCTCTGACTGAGTCTGCTCTGAAAGACTCTGCTCTCACTGATTCTACTCTGACTGACTCTGTTCTGACTGACTCTGCTCTAACTGACCCTGCTCTGGCTGACTCTGCTCTAACTGAATTTGCTCTGACTGACTCTGCTCTGAATGACTCTGCTCTGACTGATTCTGCCCTGACTGACTCTATTCTGACTGACTCTGATCGGAGTGACTCTGTTCTGAGCGACTCTGTTCTGACTGACTCTGCTCTAACTAACTCGGCTCTGACTGTCTCTGCTCTGACTGACTCTGCTCTGAGTGACTCTGCTCTGACTGATTCTGCTCTGCCTGACTCTGTTCTGACTGACCCTGCTCTGACTGACTCTGTTCTGACAGACCCTGCTCTGACTGACTCGGCTCTGACTGACTCTGCTCTGACTGATTCTGCTCTGACTGAATCAGATCTGACTGACCCTGCTCTCTGAGACTCTGCTCTGACTGACTCTACTCTGACTGAATCTTCTCTGTGTGACACTGCTCTTACTGCCTCTGATCTGACTGACCCTGCTCTGTGAGACTCTGCTCTGACTGACTCTGATCTGACTCACCCTGCTCTGACTGACTCTGCTCTGACTGACTCTACTCTGACTGAATTTGCTCTGTGTGACACTGCTCTGACTGACTTTACTGTAACTGAATCTGCTCTGTGAGACTCTACTCTGAGTCTGATCTGACTGACTCTACTCTGAGTTACTCTACTTTGTCCGAATCTGCTCTGACTGACTCTGCTCTGACTGAATCTGCTCTGACTGACTATATTCTAACTGACTCTGATCGGAGTGACTCTGTTCTGAGCGACCCTGCTCTGACTGACTCTCCTCTGACTGAGTCTGCTCTGAAAGACTCTGCTCTCACTGATTCTACTCTGACTGACTCTGTTCTGACTGACTCTGCTCTAACTGACCCTGCTCTGGCTGACTCTGCTCTAACTGAATTTGCTCTGACTGACTCTGCTCTGAATGACTCTGCTCTGACTGATTCTGCCCTGACTGACTCTATTCTGACTGACTCTGATCGGAGTGACTCTGTTCTGAGCGACTCTGTTCTGACTGAGTCTGCTCTAACTAACTCGGCTCTGACTGTCTCTGCTCTGACTGATTCTGCTCTGACTGATTCTGCTCTGACTGAATCTGATCTGACTGACCCTGCTCTCTGAGACTCTGCTCTGACTGACTCTACTCTGACTGAATCTTCTCTGTGTGACACTGCTCTTACTGCCTCTGACCTGACTGACCCTGCTCTGTGAGACTCTGCTCTGACTGACTCTGATCTGACTCACCCTGCTCTGACTGACTCTGCTCTGACTGACTCTACTCTGACTGAATTTGCTCGGTGTGACACTGCTCTGACTGACTTTACTGTAACTGAATCTGCTCTGTGAGACTCTACTCTGAGTCTGATCTGACTGACTCTACTCTGAGTTACTCTACTTTGTCCGAATCTGCTCTGACTGACTCTGCTCTGACTGAATCTGCTCTGACTGACTCTATTCTGACTGACTCTGATCTGAGTGACTCTGTTCTGAGCCACTCGGCTCTGAATGACTCTGCTCTAACTGACTCGGCTCTCACTGACTCTCCTCTGACTGACTCTGCTCTAGATAACTCTGCTCTGACTGATTCTGGTCTGACTGACTCTGTTCCGACTGATTCTGCTCTGACTAACTCTGCTCTGACTGGCTGTACACTAACTGACCCTGTTCTGACTGACTCTGCTCTGACTGACTCTCCTCTGACTGACTCTGCTCTGAAAGACTCTGCTCTCACTGATTCTGCTCTGCCTGACTCTGTTCTGACTGACTCTGCTCTAACTGACCCTGCTCTAACTGAATCTGCTCTGACTAACTCTGCTCTGAATGACTCTGCTCTGACTGACACTACTCAGTCTGACTCTGCTCTAACTGAATTTGCTCTGACTGACTCTGCTCTGAATGACTCTGCTCTGACTGATTCTGAACTGACTGACTCTATTCTGACTGACTCTGATCTGAGTGACTCTGTTCTGAGCCACTCAGCTCTGAATGACTCTGCTCTAACTGACTCAGCTCTGACTGACTCTGCTCTGACTGATTCTGCTCTGACTGACTCTATTCTGACTGACTCTGATCGGAGTGACTCTGTTCTGAGCGACTCTGTTCTGACTGACTCTACTCTAACTGACTCAGCTCTGACTGACTCTGCTTTGACTGACTCTTCTCTGACTGATTCTGCTCTGACTGACCCTCCTCTGAGTGATGCTGCTCTGAGTGATTCTGCTCTGACTGACTCTGTTCTGACTGACCCTGCTGACTGACTCTGCTCTGACAGACCCTGCTCTGAGTGATTCGGCTCTGACTGACTCGGCTCTGACAGACCCTAACTTTACTGACTCGGCTCTGACAGACCCTACTCTGACTGACTCGGTTCAGACTGACTCGGCTCTGACTGACTCTGCTCTAACTGACTCAGCTCTGACTGACTTTGCTCTGACTGACTCTGCTCTGAGTGACTCTGCTCTGACAGACCCTGCTCTGAGTGACTCGGCTCTGACTGACCCTACCCTGACGGACTCGTCTCTGACAGACCCTACTCTGACTGACTCTGTTCAGACTGACTCTACTCTCACTGACTCTGCTCTAACTGACTCTGCTCTGACTGATTCTGCTTGACTGAATCTGATCTGACTGACCCTGCTCTCTGAGACTCTGCTCTGACAGACTCTACTCTGACTGAATCTTCTCTGTGTGACACTGCTCTTACTGACTCTGATCTGACTGACCCTGCTCTGTGAGACTCTGCTCTGACTGACTCTGATCTGACTGACCCTGCTCTGACTGACTCTGCTCTGACTGACTCTACTCTGACTGAATTTGCTCTGTGTGACACTGCTCTGACTGACTTTACTGTCACTGAATCTGCTCTGTGAGACTCTACTCTGAGTCTGCTATGACTGACTCTACTCTGAGTTACTCTACTTTGTCCGAATCTGCTCTGACTGACTCTGCTCTGACTGAATCTGCTCTGACTGACTCTATTCTGACTGACTCTGATCTGAGTGACTCTGTTCTGAGCCACTCGGCTCTGAATGACTCTGGTCTAACTGACTCGGCTCTCACTGACTCTCCTCTGACTGACTCTGCTCTAGATACCTCTGCTCTGACTGATTCTGGTCTGACTAACTCTGCTCTGACTGACTGTACACTAACTGACCCTGCCCTGACTGACTCTGCTCTGACTGACTCTCCTCTGACTGACTCTGCGCTGAAAGACTCTGCTCTCACTGATTCTGCTCGCCCTGACTCGCTTCTGACTGACTCTGCTCTAACTGACCCTGCTCTAACTGAATCTGCTCTGACTAACTCTGCTCTGAATGACTCTGCTCTGACTGACACTACTCTGTCTGACTCTGCTCTAACTGAATTTGCTCTGACTGACTCTGCTCTGAATGACTCTGCTCTGACTGATTCTGAACTGACTGACTCTATTCTGACTGACTCTGATCTGAGTGACTCTGCTCTAACTGACTCAGCTCTGACTGACTCTGCTCTGACTGATTCTGCTCTGACTGACTCTATTCTGACTGACTCTGATCGGAGTGACTCTGTTCTGAGTGACTCTGTTCTGACAGACTCTACTCTAACTGACTCAGCTCTGACTGACTCTGCTTTGACTGACTCTTCTCTGACTGATTCTGCTCTGACTGACCCTGCTCTGAGTGATGCTGCTCTGAGTGATTCTGCTCTGACTGACTCTGTTCTGACTGACCCTGCTGACTGACTCTGCTCTGACAGACCCTGCTCTGAGTGATTCGGCTCTGACTGACTCGGCTCTGACAGACCCTAACTTGACTGACTCGGCTCTGACAGACCCTACTCTGACTGACTCGGTTCAGACTGACTCTGCTCTGAATGTCTCTGCTCTGACTGATTCTGCTCTGACCGACCCTGCTCTGGGTGACTCTGTTCTGATGATTCTGGTCTGACTGACTCTGCTCTGACTGATTATTCTCTGACTTACTCTGCTCTGACTTACTGTGCTCTAACAGAACCTGCTCTGACTGACTCTCCTCTGACTGAGTCTGCTCTGAAAGACTCTGCTCTCACTGATTCTACTCTGACTGACTCTGTTCTGACTGACTCTGCTCTAACTGACCCTGCTCTGGCTGACTCTGCTCTAACTGAATTTGCTCTGACTGACTCTGCTCTGAATGACTCTGCTCTGACTGATTCTGCCCTGACTGACTCTATTCTGACTGACTCTGATCGGAGTGACTCTGTTCTGAGCGACTCTGTTCTGACTGAGTCTGCTCTAACTAACTCGGCTCTGACTGTCTCTGCTCTGACTGACCCTGCTCTGGGTGACTCTGTTCTGACTGATTCTGGTCTGACTGACTCTGCTCTGACTGATTATTCTCTGACTTACTCTGCTCTGACTTTCTGTGCTCTAACAGACCCTGCTCTGACTGACTCTCCTCTGACTGAGTCTGCTCTGAAAGACTCTGCTCTCACTGATTCTACTCTGACTGACTCTGTTCTGACTGACTCTGCTCTAACTGACCCTGCTCTGGCTGACTCTGCTCTAACTGAATTTGCTCTGACTGACTCTGCTCTGAATGACTCTGCTCTGACTGATTCTGCCCTGACTGACTCTATTCTGACTGACTCTGATTGGAGTGACTCTGTTCTGAGCGACTCTGTTCTGACTGACTCTGCTCTAACTAACTCGGCTCTGCCTGACTCTGTTCTGACTGACCCTGCTCTGACTGACTCTGCTCTGACAGACCCTGCTCTGACTGACTCGGCTCTGACTGACCCTGCTCTGACTGACTCGGCTCTGACATACCTTAATCTGACTGACTCGGCTCTGACAGACCCTACTCTGACTGACTCTGTTCAGACTGACTCTATTCTGACTGTCTCTGCTCTGACTGACTCTGCTCTGACTGATTCTGGTCTGACTGACTCTGCTCTGACTGATTATTCTCTGACTAACTCTGCTCTGCCTTACTGTACTCTAACAGACCCTGCTCTGACTGACTCTGCTCTGACTGACTCTCCTCTGACTGAGTCTGCTCTGAAAGACTCTGCTCTCACTGATTCTGCTCTGACTGACTCTGTTCTGACTGACTCTGCTGTAACCGAATTTGCTCTGACTGGCTCTGCTCTGAATGACTCTGCTCTGACTGATTCTGCTCTGACTGACTCTATTCTGACTGAATCTGATCGGAGTGACTCTGTTCTGAGCGACTCTGTTCTGACTGACTCTGCTCTAACTGACTCGGCTCTCACTGACTCTGCTCTGACTGACCCTGCTCTAGATAACTCTGCTCTGACTGATTCTGGTCTGACTGACTCTGCTCCGACTGATTCTGCTCTGACTAACTCTGCTCTGACTGACTTTACTCTAACTGACCCTGCTCTGACTGAATCTGCTCTGACTGACTCTCCTCTGACTGACTCTGCTCTGCAAGACTCTGCTCTCACTGATTCTGCTCTGCCTGGCTCTGTTCTGACTGACTCTGCTCTAACTGACCATGCTCTAACTGAATCTCCTCTGACTAACTCTGCTCTGAATGACTCTGCTCTGTCTGATTCTGAACTGACTGCCTCTATTCTGACTGACTCGGATCTGAGTGACTCTGTTCTGAGCCACTCAGCTCTGAATGACTCTGCTCTAACTGACTCAGCTCTGACTGACTCTGCTCTGAGTGACAATGCTCAGACAGACCCTGCTCTGAGTGACTCGGCTCTGACTGACCCTACGCTCACGGACTCGACTCTGACAGACCCTACTCTGACTGACTCTGTTCAGACTGACTCTACACTGACTGACTCTGCTCTGACTGATTCTGCTCTGACTGATTCTGCTCTGACTGAATCTGATCTGACTGACCCTGCTCTCTGAGACTCTGCTCTGACTGACTCTACTCTGACTGAATCTTCTCTGTGTGACACTGCTCTTACTGCCTCTGATCTGACTGACCCTGCTCTGTGAGACTCTGCTCTGACTGACTCTGATCTGACTCACCCTGCTCTGACTGACTCTGCTCTGACTGACTCTACTCTGACTGAATTTGCTCGGTGTGACACTGCTCTGACTGACTTTACTGTAACTGAATCTGCTCTGTGAGACTCTACTCTGAGTCTGATCTGACTGACTCTACTCTGAGTTACTCTACTTTGTCCGAATCTGCTCAGACTGACTCTGCTCTGACTGAATCTGCTCTGACTGACTCTATTCTGACTGACTCTGATCTGAGTGACTCTGTTCTGAGCCACTCGGCTCTGAATGACTCTGCTCTAACTGACTCGGCTCTCACTGACTCTCCTCTGACAGACTCTGCTCTAGATAACTCTGCTCTGACTGATTCTGGTCTGACTGACTCTGTTCCGACTGATTCTGCTCTGACTAACTCTGCTCTGACTGACTGTACACTAACTGACCCTGTTCTGACTGACTCTGCTCTGACTGACTCTCCTCTGACTGACTCTGCTCTGAAAGACTCTGCTCTCACTGATTCTGCTCTGCCTGACTCTGTTCTGACTGACTCTGCTCTAACTGACCCTGCTCTAACTGAATCTGCTCTGACTAACTCTGCTCTGAATGACTCTGCTCTGACTGACACTACTCAGTCTGACTCTGCTCTAACTGAATTTGCTCTGACTGACTCTGCTCTGAATGACTCTGCTCTGACTGATTCTGAACTGACTGACTCTATTCTGACTGACTCTGTTCTGAGTGACTCTGTTCTGAGCCACTCAGCTCTGAATGACTCTGCTCTAACTGACTCAGCTCTGACTGACTCTGCTCTGACTGATTCTGCTCTGACTGACTCTATTCTGACTGACTCTGATCGGAGTGACTCTGTTCTGAGCGACTCTGTTCTGACTGACTCTACTCTAACTGACTCAGCTCTGACTGACTCTGCTTTGACTGACTCTTCTCTGACTGATTCTGCTCTGACTGACCCTCCTCTGAGTGATGCTGCTCTGAGTGATTCTGCTCTGACTGACTCTGTTCTGACTGACCCTGCTGACAGACTCTGCTCTGACAGACCCTGCTCTGAGTGATACGGCTCTGACTGACTCGGCTCTGACAGACCCTAACTTGACTGACTCGGCTCTGACAGACCCTACTCTGACTGACTCGGTTCAGACTGACTCGGCTCTGACTGACTCTGCTCTAACTGACTCAGCTCTGACTGACTTTGCTCTGACTGACTCTGCTCTGAGTGACTCTGCTCTGAGTGATTCTGCTCTGACTGCCTCTGTTCTGACTGACCCTGCTCTGACTGACTCTGCTCTGACTGACTCTGCTCTGAGTGATTCGGCTCTGACTGACCCTGGTCTGACTGACTCGGCTCTGACACACCCTACTCTGACTGACTCGGCTCTGACAGACCCTACTCTGACTGACTCTATTCAGACTGACTCTACTCTGACTATCTCTGCTCTGACTGACTCTGCTCTGACTGATTCTGCTCTGACTGACCCTGCTCTGGGTGACTCTGCTCTGACTGATTCTGGTCTGACTGACTCTGCTCTGATGATTATTCTCTGACTAACTCTGCTCTGACGTACTGTACTCTAACAGACCCTGCTCTGACTGACTCTGCTCTGACTGACTCTCCTCTGACTGAGTCTGCTCTGAAAGAGTCTGCTCTCACTGATTCTGCTCTGACTGACTCTGTTCTGACTGACTCTGCTCTAACTGACCCTGCTCTGGCTGACTCTGCTCTAACTGAATTTGCTCTGACTGACTCTGCTCTGACTGACTCTGCTCTGACTGATTCTGCTCTGACTGACTCTGCTCTGACTGACTCTGCTCTAACTGACTCGGATCTGACTGACTCTGCTCTGACTGATTATTCTCTGACTAACTCTGCTCTGACTTACTGTACTCTAAAAGACCCTGCCTGACTGACTCTGCTCTGACTGACTCTCCTCTGCCTGAGTCTGCTCTGAAAGAGTCTGCTCTCACTGACCCTGCTCTGGCTGATTCTGCTCTAACTGAATTTGCTCCGACTGACCCTGCTCTGAATGACTCTGCTCTGACTGATTCTGCTCTGACTGACTTTATTCTGACTGACTCTGATCTGAGTGACTCTGTTCTGAGCCACTCGGCTCTGAATGACTCTGCTCTAACTGACTCGGCTCTGACTGACTCTACTCTGACTGACTCTGCTCTGAGTGACTCTGCTCTGACTGATTCTGCTCTGACTGACTCTGCTCTGACTGACCCTGCTCTGACTGACTCTGCTCTGACAGATTCTGCTCTGAGTGACTCGGCTCGGACTGACCCTGCTCTGACTGACTCGGCTCTGACAGACCCTAATCTGACTGACTCGGCTCTGACAGACCCTACTCTGACTGACTCTGTTCAGACTGACTATACTCTGACTGTCTCTGCTCTGACAGACCCTGCTCTGGGTGACTCTGCTCTGACTGATTCTGCTCTGACTGACTCTGCTCTGACTGATTCTGCTCTGACTAACTCTCCTCTGACTTACTCTCCTCTGACTTACTGTACTCTAACAGACCCTGCTCTGACTGACTCTGCCCTGATTGACTCTCCTCTGACTGAGTCTGCTCTGGAAGACTCTGCTCTCACAGATTCTGCTCTGACTAACTCTGTTCTGACTGACTCTGCACTAACTGACCCTGCTCTGGCTGACTCTGCTCTAACAGAATTTGCTCTGACTGACTCTGCTCTGAATGACTCTGCTCTGACTGATTCTGCTCTGACTGACTCTATTCTGACTGACTCTGATCGGAGTGACTCTGTTGTGAGCGACTCTGTTCTGAGCGACTCTGTTCTGACTGACTCTACTCTAACTGACTCGGCTCTGACTGACTCTGCTTTGACTGACTCTTCTCTGACTGATTCTGCTCTGACTGACCCTGCTCTGAGTGACTCTGCTCTGAGTGATTCTGCTCTGACTGCCTCTGTTCTGACTGACCCTGCTCTGACTGACTCTGCTCTGAGTGTTTCGGCTCTGACTGACCCTGCTCTGACTGACTCGGCTCTGACTGATTCTGCTCTGACTAACTCTCCTCTGACTTACTGTACTCTAACAGACCCTGCTCTGACTGACTCTGCCCTGATTGACTCTCCTCTGACTGAGTCTGCTCTGGAAGACTCTGCTCTCACAGATTCTGCTCTGACTAACTCTGTTCTGACTGACTCTGCACTAACTGACCCTGCTCTGGCTGACTCTGCTCTAACAGAATTTGCTCTGACTGACTCTGCTCTGAATGACTCTGCTCTGACTGATTCTGCTCTGACTGACTCTATTCTGACTGACTCTGATCGGAGTGACTCTGTTGTGAGCGACTCTGTTCTGAGCGACTCTGTTCTGACTGACTCTACTCTAACTGACTCGGCTCTGACTGACTCTGCTTTGACTGACTCTTCTCTGACTGATTCTGCTCTGACTGACCCTGCTCTGAGTGACTCTGCTCTGAGTGATTCTGCTCTGACTGCCTCTGTTCTGACTGACCCTGCTCTGACTGACTCTGCTCTGAGTGTTTCGGCTCTGACTGACCCTGCTCTGACTGACTCGGCTCTGACAGACCCTACTCTGACTGACTCGGCTCTGACAGACCCTACTCTGACTGACTCTGTTCAGACTGACTCTACTCTGACTATCTCTGCTCTGACTGACTCTGCTCTGACTGATTCTGCTCTGACTCACCCTGCTCTGGGTGACTCTGCTCTGACTGATTCTGGTATGAGTGACACTGCTCTGATGATTATTCTCTGACTAACTCTGCTCTGACGTACTGTACTCTAACAGACCCTGCTCTGACTGACTCTCCTCTGACTGACTCTGCTCTGAAAGAGTCTGCTCTCACTGATTCTGCTCTGACTGACTCTGTTCTGACTGACTCTGCTCTAACTGACCCTGCTCTGGCTGACTCTGCTCTAACTGAATTTGCTCTGACTGACTCTGCTCTGACTGACTCTGCTCTGACTGATTCTGCTCTGACTGGCTCTGCTCTGACTGACTCTGCTCTAACTGACTCGGCTCTGACTGACTCTGCTCTGACTGACTCTGCTCTGACTGATTCTGCTCTGACAGACCCTGGTCTGGGTGACTCTGCTCTAACTGATTCTGGTCTGACTGACTCTTCTCTGAGTGACTCTGCTCTGACTTACTGTACTCTAACAGACCCTGCTCTGACTGACTCTGCTCTGACTGACTCTCCTCTGACTGAGTCTGCTCTGAAAGACTCTGCTCTCACTGATTCTGTTCTGACTGACTCTGATCTGTGACTCTGTTCTGAGCGACTCGGCTCTGAATGACTCTCTTCAAACAGACTCGGCTCTGACTGACTCTGCTCTGACTGACTCTGCTCTGAGTGACTCTGCGCTAACTGATTCTGCTCTGACTGACTCTGTTCTGACTGACTCTGCTCTGACTGACTCTGCTCTGACAGACCCTGCTCTGATTGACTCGGTTCTGACAGACCCTACTCTGACTGACTCTGTTCAGACTGCCTTTACTCTGACTGACTCTGCTATGACTGATTCTGCTCTGACTGCCCTGCTCTGGATAACTCTGCTCTGACTGATTCTGGTCTGACTAACTCTGCTCTGACTGACTGTACTCTAACAGACCCTGCTCTGACTGACTCTGCTCTGACTGACTCTCCTCTGACTGACTCTGCTCTGAAAGACTCTGCTCTCACTGTTTCTGCTCTGACTGACTCTGTTCTGACTGACTCTGCTCTAACTGACCCTGCTCTGGCTGACTCTGCTCTAACTGAATCTGCTCTGACTGACTCTGCTCTGAAACAGTCTGCTCTGACTGATTCTGCTCTGACTGACTCTATTCTGACTGACTCTGATCGGAGTGACTCTGTTCTGATCGACTCTGTTCTGACTGACTCTACTCTAACTGACTCGGCTCTGACTGACTCTGCTTTGACTGACTCTTCTCTGACTGATTTTGCTCTGACTGACCCTGCTCTGAGTGACTCTGCTCTGAGTGATTCTGCTCTGACTGCCTCTGTTCTGACTGACCCTGCTCTGACTGACTCTGCTCTGACAGACACTGCTCTGTGAGATTCGGCTCTGACTGACCCTGCTCTGACTGACTCGGCGCTGACAGGCCCTACTTTGACTGACTCTGTTCAGACTGACTCTACTCTGACTATCTCTGCTCTGACTGACTCTGCTCTGACTGATTCTGCTCTGACTGACACTGCTCTGGGTGACGCTGCTCTGACTGATTCTGGTCTGACTGACTCTGCTCTGATGATTATTCTCTGACTAACTCTGCTCTGAAAGAGTCTGCTCTCACTGACCCTGCTCTGGCTGATTCTGCTCTAACTGAATTTGCTCTGACTGACCCTGCTCTGAATGACTCTGCTCTGACTGATTCTGCTCTGAGTGACTCTGCTCTGAGTGATTCTGCTCTGACTGACTCTGCTCTGACTGACCCTGCTCTGACTGACTCTGCTCTGACAGATTCTGCTCTCAGTGACTCGGCTCGGACTGACCCTGCTCTGACTGACTCTGCTCTGACAGACCCTAATCTGACTGTCTCTGCTCTGACAGACCCTGCTCTGGGTGACTCTGCTCTGACTGATTCTGCTCTGACTGACTCTGCTCTGACTAACTCTCCTCTGACTTACTGTACTCTAACAGACCCTGCTCTGACTGACTCTGCTCTGACTGACTCTCCTCTGACTGATTCTGCTCTGAAAGACTCTGTTCTCACTGCTTCTGCTCTGACTGACTCTGTTCTGACTGACTCTGCTCTAACTGACCCTGCTCTGGCTGACTCTGCTCTAACTGAATTTGCTCTGACTGACTCTGCTCTGAATGACTCTGCTCTGACTGAATCTGCTCTGACTGACTCTATTCTGACTGACTCTGATCGGAGTGACTCTGTTGTGAGCGACTCTGTTCTGACTGACTCTACTCTAACTGACTCGGCTCTGACTGACTCTGCTTTGACTGATTCTGCTCTGACTGACCCTGCTCTGAGTGACTCTGCTCAGAGTGATTCGGCTCTGACTGACCCTGCTCTGACGGACTCGGCTCTGACAGGCCCTACTCTGACTGACTCTGTTCAGACTGACTCTACTCTGACTATCTCTGCTCTGACTGACTCTGCTCTGACTGATTCTGCTCTGACTGACCCTGCTCTGGGTGACTCTGCTCTGACTGATTCTGGTCTGACTGACTCTACTCTGACTGACTCTGCTCTGACAGACCCTGCTCTGATTGACTCGGTTCTGACAGACCCTACTCTGACTGACTCTGTTCAGACTGCCTTTACTCTGACTGACTCTGCTATGACTGATTCTGCTCTGACTGCCCTGCTCTGGATAACTCTGCTCTGACTGATTCTGGTCTGACTAACTCTGCTCTGACTGACTGTACTCTAACAGACCCTGCTCTGACTGACTCTGCTCTGACTGACTCTCCTCTGACTGACTCTGCTCTGAAAGACTCTGCTCTCACTGTTTCTGCTCTGACTGACTCTGTTCTGACTGACTCTGCTCTAACTGACCCTGCTCTGGCTGACTCTGCTCTAACTGAATCTGCTCTGACTGACTCTGCTCTGAAACAGTCTGCTCTGACTGATTCTGCTCTGACTGACTCTATTCTGACTGACTCTGATCGGAGTGACTCTGTTCTGATCGACTCTGTTCTGACTGACTCTACTCTAACTGACTCGGCTCTGACTGACTCTGCTTTGACTGACTCTTCTCTGACTGATTTTGCTCTGACTGACCCTGCTCTGAGTGACTCTGCTCTGAGTGATTCTGCTCTGACTGCCTCTGTTCTGACTGACCCTGCTCTGACTGACTCTGCACTGACAGACACTGCTCTGTGAGATTCGGCTCTGACTGACCCTGCTCTGACTGACTCGGCGCTGACAGGCCCTACTTTGACTGACTCTGTTCAGACTGACTCTACTCTGACTATCTCTGCTCTGACTGACTCTGCTCTGACTGATTCTGCTCTGACTGACACTGCTCTGGGTGACGCTGCTCTGACTGATTCTGGTCTGACTGACTCTGCTCTGATGATTATTCTCTGACTAACTCTGCTCTGAAAGAGTCTGCTCTCACTGACCCTGCTCTGGCTGATTCTGCTCTAACTGAATTTGCTCTGACTGACCCTGCTCTGAATGACTCTGCTCTGACTGATTCTGCTCTGAGTGACTCTGCTCTGAGTGATTCTGCTCTGACTGACTCTGCTCTGACTGACCCTGCTCTGACTGACTCTGCTCTGACAGATTCTGCTCTCAGTGACTCGGCTCGGACTGACCCTGCTCTGACTGACTCTGCTCTGACAGACCCTAATCTGACTGTCTCTGCTCTGACAGACCCTGCTCTGGGTGACTCTGCTCTGACTGATTCTGCTCTGACTGACTCTGCTCTGACTAACTCTCCTCTGACTTACTGTACTCTAACAGACCCTGCTCTGACTGACTCTGCTCTGACTGACTCTCCTCTGACTGATTCTGCTCTGAAAGACTCTGTTCTCACTGCTTCTGCTCTGACTGACTCTGTTCTGACTGACTCTGCTCTAACTGACCCTGCTCTGGCTGACTCTGCTCTAACTGAATTTGCTCTGACTGACTCTGCTCTGAATGACTCTGCTCTGACTGAATCTGCTCTGACTGACTCTATTCTGACTGACTCTGATCGGAGTGACTCTGTTGTGAGCGACTCTGTTCTGACTGACTCTACTCTAACTGACTCGGCTCTGACTGACTCTGCTTTGACTGATTCTGCTCTGACTGACCCTGCTCTGAGTGACTCTGCTCAGAGTGATTCGGCTCTGACTGACCCTGCTCTGACGGACTCGGCTCTGACAGGCCCTACTCTGACTGACTCTGTTCAGACTGACTCTACTCTGACTATCTCTGCTCTGACTGACTCTGCTCTGACTGATTCTGCTCTGACTGACCCTGCTCTGGGTGACTCTGCTCTGACTGATTCTGGTCTGACTGACTCTACTCTGATGATTATTCTCTGACTAACTCTGCTCTGACTTACTGTACTCTAACAGACCCTGCTCTGACTGACTCGGCTCTGACAGACCCTAATCTGACTGACTCGGCTCTGACAGACCCTACTCTGACTGACTCTGTTCAGACTGACTCTACTCTGACTGTCTCTGCTCTGACAGACCCTGCTCTGGGTGACTCTGTTCTCACTGATTCTGCTCTGACTGACTCTGCTCTGACTGATTCTGCTCTGACTAACTCTGCTCTGACTTACTGTACTCTAACAGACCCTGCTCTGACTGACTCTGCTCTGACTGACTCTCCTCTGTCTGAGTCTGCTCTGGAAGACTCTGCTCTCACAGAATCTGCTCTGACAGACTCTGTTCTGACTGACTCTGCTCTGAATGACTCTGCTCTGACTGATTCTGCTCTGACTGACTCTATTCTGACTGACTCTGATCGGAGTGACTCTGTTGTGAGCGCCTCTGTTCTGACTGACTCTACTCTAACTGACTCAGCTCTGACTGACTCTGCTTTGACTGACTCTTCTCTGACTGATTCTGCTCTGACTGACCCTGCTCTGAGTGACTCTGCTCTGAGTGATTCTGCTCTGACTGCCTCTGTTCTGACTGACCCTGCTCTGACTGAGTCTGCTCTGACTGACTCTGCTCTGAGTGATTCGGCTCTGACTGACCCTGGTCTGACTGACTCGGCTCTGACACACCCTACTCTGACTGACTCGGCTCTGACAGACCCTACTCTGACTGACTCTGTTCAGACTGACTCTACTCTGACTATCTCTGCTCTGACTGACTCTGCTCTGACTGATTCTGCTCTGACTGACCCTGCTCTGGGTGACTCTGCTCTGACTGATTCTGGTCTGACTGACTCTGCTCTGATGATTATTCTCTGACTAACTCTGCTCTGACGTACTGTACTCTAACAGACCCTGCTCTGACTGCCTCTGCTCTGACTGACTCTCCTCTGACTGAGTCTGCTCTGAAAGAGTCTGCTCTCACTGATTCTGCTCTGACTGACTCTGTTCTGACTGACTCTGCTCTAACTGACCCTGCTCTGGCTGACTCTGCTCTAACTGAATTTGCTCTGACTGACTCTGCTCTGAATGACTCTGCTCTGACTGATTCTGCTCTGACTGACTCTATTCTGACTGACTCTGATCCGAGTGACTCTGTTGTGAGCGACTCTGTTCTGACTGACTCTACTCTAACTGACTCGGCTCTGACTGACTCTGCTTTGACTGATTCTGCTCTGACTGACCCTGCTCTGGGTGACTCTGTTCTGACTGATTCTGGTCTGACTGACCCTGCTCTGAGTGACTCTGCTCAGAGTGATTCTGCTCTGACTGACTCTGTTCTGACTGACCCTGCTCTGACTGACTCTGCTCTGACAGACGCTGCTCTGAGTGATTCGGCTCTGACTGACCCTACTCTGACGGACTCGGCTCTGACAGGCCCTACTCTGACTGACTCTGTTCAGACTGACTCTACTCTGACTATCTCTGCTCTGACTGACTCTGCTCTGACTAATTCTGCTCTGACTGACCCTGCTCTGGGTGACTCTGCTCTGACTGATTCTGGTCTGACTGACTCTGCTCTGATGATTATTGTCTGACTAACTCTGCTCTGACTTACTGTACTCTAACAGACCCTGCTCTGACTGACTCTGCTCTGACTGACTCTCCACTGACTGCGTCTGCTCTGAAAAAGTCTGCTCTCACTGACCCTGCTCTGGCTGATTCTGCTCTAACTGAATTTGCTCTGACTGACTCTGCTCTGAATGACTCTGCTCTGACTGATTCTGAACTGACTGACTCTATTCTGACTGACTCTGTTCTGAGTGACTCTGTTCTGAGCCACTCAGCTCTGAATGACTCTGCTCTAACTGACTCAGCTCTGACTAACTCTGCCCTGACTGATTCTGCTCTGACTGACTCTATTCTGACTGACTCTGATCGGAGTGACTCTGTTCTGAGCGACTCTGTTCTGACTGACTCTACTCTAACTGACTCAGCTCTGACTGACTCTGCTTTGACTGACTCTTCTCTGACTGATTCTGCTCTGACTGACCCTCCTCTGAGTGATGCTGCTCTGAGTGATTCTGCTCTGACTGACTCTGTTCTGACTGACCCTGCTGACTGACTCTGCTCTGACAGACCCTGCTCTGAGTGATACGGCTCTGACTGACTCGGCTCTGACAGACCCTAACTTGACTGACTCGGCTCTGACAGACCCTACTCTGACTGACTCGGTTCAGACTGACTCGGCTCTGACTGACTCTGCTCTAACTGACTCAGCTCTGACTAACTTTGCTCTGACTGACTCTGCTCTGAGTGACTCTGCTCTGAGTGATTCTGCTCTGACTGCCTCTGTTCTGACTGACCCTGCTCTGACTGACTCTGCTCTGACTGACTCTGCTCTGAGTGATTCGGCTCTGACTGACCCTGGTCTGACTGACTCGGCTCTGACACACCCTACTCTGACTGACTCGGCTCTGACAGACCCTACTCTGACTGACTCTATTCAGACTGACTCTACTCTGACTATCTCTCCTCTGACTGACTCTGCTCTGACTGATTCTGCTCTGACTGACCCTGCTCTGGGTGACTCTGCTCTGACTGATTCTGGTCTGACTGACTCTGCTCTGATGATTATTCTCTGACTAACTCTGCTCTGACGTACTGTACTCTAACAGACCCTGCTCTGACTGACTCTGCTCTGACTGACTCTCCTCTGACTGAGTCTGCTCTGAAAGAGTCTGCTCTCACTGATTCTGCTCTGACTGACTCTGTTCTGACTGACTCTGCTCTAACTGACCCTGCTCTGGCTGACTCTGCTCTAACTGAATTTGCTCTGACTGACTCTGCTCTGACTGACTCTGCTCTGACTGATTCTGCTCTGACTGACTCTGCTCTGACTGACTCTGCTCTAACTGACTCGGATCTGACTGACTCTGCTCTGACTGATTATTCTCTGACTAACTCTGCTCTGACTTACTGTACTCTAAAAGACCCTGCTCTGACTGACTCTGCTCTGACTGACTCTCCTCTGCCTGAGTCTGCTCTGAAAGAGTCTGCTCTCACTGACCCTGCTCTGGCTGATTCTGCTCTAACTGAATTTGCTCCGACTGACCCTGCTCTGAATGACTCTGCTCTGACTGATTCTGCTCTGACTGACTTTATTCTGACTGACTCTGATCTGAGTGACTCTGTTCTGAGCCACTCGGCTCTGAATGACTCTGCTCTAACTGACTCGGCTCTGACTGACTCTACTCTGACTGACTCTGCTCTGAGTGACTCTGCTCTGACTGATTCTGCTCTGACTGACTCTGCTCTGACTGACCCTGCTCTGACTGACTCTGCTCTGACAGATTCTGCTCTGAGTGACTCGGCTCGGACTGACCCTGCTCTGACTGACTCGGCTCTGACAGACCCTAATCTGACTGACTCGGCTCTGACAGACCCTACTCTGACTGACTCTGTTCAGACTGACTATACTCTGACTGTCTCTGCTCTGACAGACCCTGCTCTGGGTGACTCTGCTCTGACTGATTCTGCTCTGACTGACTCTGCTCTGACTGATTCTGCTCTGACTAACTCTCCTCTGACTTACTGTACTCTAACAGACCCTGCTCTGACTGACTCTGCCCTGATTGACTCTCCTCTGACTGAGTCTGCTCTGGAAGACTCTGCTCTCACAGATTCTGCTCTGACTAACTCTGTTCTGACTGACTCTGCTCTAACTGACCCTGCTCTGGCTGACTCTGCTCTAACAGAATTTGCTCTGACTGACTCTGCTCTGAATGACTCTGCTCTGACTGATTCTGCTCTGACTGACTCTATTCTGACTGACTCTGATCGGAGTGACTCTGTTGTGAGCGACTCTGTTCTGAGCGACTCTGTTCTGACTGACTCTACTCTAACTGACTCGGCTCTGACTGACTCTGCTTTGACTGACTCTTCTCTGACTGATTCTGCTCTGACTGACCCTGCTCTGAGTGACTCTGCTCTGAGTGATTCTGCTCTGACTGCCTCTGTTCTGACTGACCCTGCTCTGACTGACTCTGCTCTGAGTGTTTCGGCTCTGACTGACCCTGCTCTGACTGACTCGGCTCTGACAGACCCTACTCTGACTGACTCGGCTCTGACAGACCCTACTCTGACTGACTCTGTTAAGACTGACTCTACTCTGACTATCTCTGCTCTGACTGACTCTGCTCTGACTGATTCTGCTCTGACTGACTCTGTTCTGACTGACTCTGCTCTAACTGAATTTGCTCTGACTGACTCTGCTCTGAACGACTCTGTTCTGACTGACTCTGCTCTGACAGACCCTGCTCTGACTGACTCGGCTCTGACAGACCCTAATCTGACTGACTCGGCTCTGACTGACCCTGCTCTGACTGACTCGGCTCTGACAGACCCTAATCTGACTGACTCGGCTCTGACAGACCCTACTCTAACTGACTCTGTTCAGACTGACTCTACTCTGACTGTCTCTGCTCTAACTGACACGGCTCTGACTGACTCTGCTTTGACTGACTCTTCTCTGACTGATTCTGCTCTGACTGACCCTGCTCTGAGTGACTCTGCTCTGAGTGATTCTGCTCTGACTGCCTCTGTTCTGACTGACCCTGCTCTGACTGACTCTGCTCTGACTGACTCTGCTCTGAGTGATTCGGCTCTGACTGACCCTGCTCTGACTGACTCGGCTCTGACAGACCCTACTCTGACTGACTCGGCTCTGACAGACCCTACTCTGACTGACTCTGTTCAGACTGACTCTACTCTGACTATCTCTGCTCTGACTGACTCTGCTCTGACTGATTCTGCTCTGACTGAACCTGCTCTGGGTGACTCTGCTCTGACTGATTCTGGTCTGACTGACTCTGCTCTGAAGATTATTCTCTGACTAACTCTGCTCCGACGTACTGTACTCTAACAGACCCTGCTCTGACTGAATCTCCTCTGACTGAGTCGGCTCTGAAAGAGTCTGCTCTCACTGATTCTGCTCTGACTGACTCTGTTCTGACTGACTCTGCTCTAACTGAATTTGCTCTGACTGACTCTGCTCTGACTGACTCTGCTCTGACTGATTCTGCTCTGACTGACTCTGCTCTGACTGACTCTGCTCTAACTGACTCGGCTCTAACTGACTCTGCTCTGACTGATTATTCTCTGACTAACTCTGCTCTGAATTACTGTACTCTAAAAGACCCTGCTCTGACTGACTCTGCTCTGACTGACTCTCCTCTGACTGAGTCTGCTCTAAAAGACTCTGCTCTCACTGACCCTGCTCTGGCTGATTCTGCTCTAACTGAATTTGCTCCGACTGACCCTGCTCTGAATGACTCAGCTCTGACTGATTCTGCTCTGACTGACTTCATTCTGACTGACTCTGATCTGAGTGACTCTGTTCTGAGCCACTCGGCACTGAATGACTCTGCTCTAACTGACTCGGCTCTGACTGACTCTACTCTGACTGACTCTGCTCTGAGTGACTCTGCTCTGACCTATTCTGCTCAGACTGACTCTGTTCTGGCTGACCCTGCTCTGACTGACTCTGCTCTGACAGACCCTGCTCTGAGTGACTCGGCTCTGACTGACCCTAATCTGACTGACTCGGCTCTGACAGACCCTGCTCTGACTAACTCTGTTCAGACTGACTCTACTCTGACTGTCTCTGCTCTGACAGACTCTGCTCTGGGTGACTCTGCTCTGACTGATTCTGCTCTGACTGACTCTGCTCTGACTGATTCTGCTCTGACTAACTCTGCTCTGACTTACTGTACTCTAACAGACCCTGCTCTGACTGACTCTGCTCTGACTGACTCTCCTCTGACTGAGTCTGCTCTGGAATACTCTGCTCTCACAGATTCTGCTCTGACTGACTCTGTTCTGACTGACTCTTCTCTAACTGACCCTGCTCTGTCTGACTCTGCTCTAAATGAATTTGCTCTGACTGACTCTGCTCTGAATGACTCTGCTCTGACTGATTCTGCTCTGACTGACTCTATTCTGACTGACTCTGATCGGAGTGACTCTGTTCTGAGCGACTCTGTTCTGACTGACTCTGCTCTAACTGACTCGGCTCTGACTGACTCTGCTCTGACTGACTCTGCTCTGACTGACTCTGTTCTGACTGACCCTGCTCTGACTGACTCTGCTCTGACAGACTCTGCTCTGAGTGACTTGGCTCTGACTGACCCTGCTCTGACTGACTGGGCTCTGACAGACCCTAATCTGACTGTCTCTGCTCTGACAGACCCTGCTCTGGGTGACTCTGCTCTGACTGATTCTGGTCTGACTGACTCTGCTCTGACTGATTCTGCTCTGACTAACTCTGCTCTGACTTACTGTACTCTAACAGACCCTGCTCTGACTGACTCTGCTCTGACTGACTCTCCTCTGACTGAGTCTGCTCTGAAAGACTCTGCTCTCACTGATTCTGCTCTGACTGACTCTGTTCTGACTGACTCTGCTCTAAATGACCCTGCTCTGGCTGACTCTGCTCTAACTGAATTTGCTCTGACTGACTCTGCTCTGACTGACCCTGCTCTGGCTGACTCTGCTCTAACTGAATTTGCTCTGACTGACTGCTCTGACTGACTCTGCTCTGACTGATTCTGCTCTGACTGACTCTGCTCTGACGGACTCTGCTCTGACTAATTCTGCTCTGACTGACTCTATTCTGACTGACTCTGATCTGAGTGACTCTGTTCTGACTGACTCGGCTCTGACAGACCCTACTCTGACTGACTCTGTTCAGACTGACTCTACTCTGACTGTCTCTGTCTGGGTGACTCTGCTCTGACTGATTCTGGTCTGACTGACTCTGCTCTGACTGATTCTGCTCTGACTAACTCTGCTCTGACTTACTGTACTCTAACAGACCCTGCTCTGATTGACTCTGCAATGACTGACTCTCCTCTGACTGAGTCTGCTCTGAAAGACTCTGCTCTCACTGATTCTGCTCTGACTGACTCTGTTCTGACTGACTCTGCTCTAACTGAATTTGCTCTGACTGACTCTGCTCTGAATGACTCTGCTCTGACTGATTCTGCTCTGACGGACTCTATTCTGACTAACTCTGATCGGAGTGACTCTGTTCTGAACGACTCTGTTCTGACTGACTCTGCTCTGACAGACCCTGCTCTGAGTGACTGGGCTCTGACAGACCCTAATCTGACTGACTCGGCTCTGACTGACCCTGCTCTGACTGACTCGGCTCTGACAGACCCTAATCTGACTGACTCGGCTCTGACAGACCCTACTCTGACTGACTCTGTTCAGACTGACTCTACTCTGACTGACTCTGCTCTAACTGACTCGGCTCTGACTGACTCTGCTCTGACTGACTCTGCTCTGACTGACTCTGTTCTGACTGACCCTGCTCTGACTGACTCTATTCAGACTGACTCTACTCTGACTATCTCTCCTCTGACTGACTCTGCTCTGACTGATTCTGCTCTGACTGACCCTGCTCTGGGTGACTCTGCTCTGACTGATTCTGGTCTGACTGACTCTGCTCTGATGATTATTCTCTGACTAACTCTGCTCTGACGTACTGTACTCTAACAGACCCTGCTCTGACTGACTCTGCTCTGACTGACTCTCCTCTGACTGAGTCTGCTCTGAAAGAGTGTGCTCTCACTGATTCTGCTCTGACTGACTCTGTTCTGACTGACTCTGCTCTAACTGACCCTGCTCTGGCTGACTCTGCTCTAACTGAATTTGCTCTGACTGACTCTGCTCTGACTGACTCTGCTCTGACTGATTCTGCTCTGACTGACTCTGCTCTGACTGACTCTGCTCTAACTGACTCGGATCTGACTGACTCTGCTCTGACTGATTATTCTCTGACTAACTCTGCTCTGACTTACTGTACTCTAAAAGACCCTGCTCTGACTGACTCTGCTCTGACTGACTCTCCTCTGCCTGAGTCTGCTCTGAAAGAGTCTGCTCTCACTGACCCTGCTCTGGCTGATTCTGCTCTAACTGAATTTGCTCCGACTGACCCTGCTCTGAATGACTCTGCTCTGACTGATTCTGCTCTGACTGACTTTATTCTGACTGACTCTGATCTGAGTGACTCTGTTCTGAGCCACTCGGCTCTGAATGACTCTGCTCTAACTGACTCGGCTCTGACTGACTCTACTCTGACTGACTCTGCTCTGAGTGACTCTGCTCTGACTGATTCTGCTCTGACTGACTCTGCTCTGACTGACCCTGCTCTGACTGACTCTGCTCTGACAGATTCTGCTCTGAGTGACTCGGCTCGGACTGACCCTGCTCTGACTGACTCGGCTCTGACAGACCCTAATCTGACTGACTCGGCTCTGACAGACCCTACTCTGACTGACTCTGTTCAGACTGACTATACTCTGACTGTCTCTGCTCTGACAGACCCTGCTCTGGGTGACTCTGCTCTGACTGATTCTGCTCTGACTGACTCTGCTCTGACTGATTCTGCTCTGACTAACTCTCCTCTGACTTACTGTACTCTAACAGACCCTGCTCTGACTGACTCTGCCCTGATTGACTCTCCTCTGACTGAGTCTGCTCTGGAAGACTCTGCTCTCACAGATTCTGCTCTGACTAACTCTGTTCTGACTGACTCTGCTCTAACTGACCCTGCTCTGGCTGACTCTGCTCTAACAGAATTTGCTCTGACTGACTCTGCTCTGAATGACTCTGCTCTGACTGATTCTGCTCTGACTGACTCTATTCTGACTGACTCTGATCGGAGTGACTCTGTTGTGAGCGACTCTGTTCTGAGCGACTCTGTTCTGACTGACTCTACTCTAACTGACTCGGCTCTGACTGACTCTGCTTTGACTGACTCTTCTCTGACTGATTCTGCTCTGACTGACCCTGCTCTGAGTGACTCTGCTCTGAGTGATTCTGCTCTGACTGCCTCTGTTCTGACTGACCCTGCTCTGACTGACTCTGCTCTGAGTGTTTCGGCTCTGACTGACCCTGCTCTGACTGACTCGGCTCTGACAGACCCTACTCTGACTGACTCGGCTCTGACAGACCCTACTCTGACTGACTCTGTTAAGACTGACTCTACTCTGACTATCTCTGCTCTGACTGACTCTGCTCTGACTGATTCTGCTCTGACTGACTCTGTTCTGACTGACTCTGCTCTAACTGAATTTGCTCTGACTGACTCTGCTCTGAACGACTCTGTTCTGACTGACTCTGCTCTGACAGACCCTGCTCTGACTGACTCGGCTCTGACAGACCCTAATCTGACTGACTCGGCTCTGACTGACCCTGCTCTGACTGACTCGGCTCTGACAGACCCTAATCTGACTGACTCGGCTCTGACAGACCCTACTCTAACTGACTCTGTTCAGACTGACTCTACTCTGACTGTCTCTGCTCTAACTGACACGGCTCTGACTGACTCTGCTTTGACTGACTCTTCTCTGACTGATTCTGCTCTGACTGACCCTGCTCTGAGTGACTCTGCTCTGAGTGATTCTGCTCTGACTGCCTCTGTTCTGACTGACCCTGCTCTGACTGACTCTGCTCTGACTGACTCTGCTCTGAGTGATTCGGCTCTGACTGACCCTGCTCTGACTGACTCGGCTCTGACAGACCCTACTCTGACTGACTCGGCTCTGACAGACCCTACTCTGACTGACTCTGTTCAGACTGACTCTACTCTGACTATCTCTGCTCTGACTGACTCTGCTCTGACTGATTCTGCTCTGACTGAACCTGCTCTGGGTGACTCTGCTCTGACTGATTCTGGTCTGACTGACTCTGCTCTGAAGATTATTCTCTGACTAACTCTGCTCCGACGTACTGTACTCTAACAGACCCTGCTCTGACTGAATCTCCTCTGACTGAGTCGGCTCTGAAAGAGTCTGCTCTCACTGATTCTGCTCTGACTGACTCTGTTCTGACTGACTCTGCTCTAACTGAATTTGCTCTGACTGACTCTGCTCTGACTGACTCTGCTCTGACTGATTCTGCTCTGACTGACTCTGCTCTGACTGACTCTGCTCTAACTGACTCGGCTCTAACTGACTCTGCTCTGACTGATTATTCTCTGACTAACTCTGCTCTGAATTACTGTACTCTAAAAGACCCTGCTCTGACTGACTCTGCTCTGACTGACTCTCCTCTGACTGAGTCTGCTCTAAAAGACTCTGCTCTCACTGACCCTGCTCTGGCTGATTCTGCTCTAACTGAATTTGCTCCGACTGACCCTGCTCTGAATGACTCAGCTCTGACTGATTCTGCTCTGACTGACTTCATTCTGACTGACTCTGATCTGAGTGACTCTGTTCTGAGCCACTCGGCACTGAATGACTCTGCTCTAACTGACTCGGCTCTGACTGACTCTACTCTGACTGACTCTGCTCTGAGTGACTCTGCTCTGACCTATTCTGCTCAGACTGACTCTGTTCTGGCTGACCCTGCTCTGACTGACTCTGCTCTGACAGACCCTGCTCTGAGTGACTCGGCTCTGACTGACCCTAATCTGACTGACTCGGCTCTGACAGACCCTGCTCTGACTAACTCTGTTCAGACTGACTCTACTCTGACTGTCTCTGCTCTGACAGACTCTGCTCTGGGTGACTCTGCTCTGACTGATTCTGCTCTGACTGACTCTGCTCTGACTGATTCTGCTCTGACTAACTCTGCTCTGACTTACTGTACTCTAACAGACCCTGCTCTGACTGACTCTGCTCTGACTGACTCTCCTCTGACTGAGTCTGCTCTGGAATACTCTGCTCTCACAGATTCTGCTCTGACTGACTCTGTTCTGACTGACTCTTCTCTAACTGACCCTGCTCTGTCTGACTCTGCTCTAAATGAATTTGCTCTGACTGACTCTGCTCTGAATGACTCTGCTCTGACTGATTCTGCTCTGACTGACTCTATTCTGACTGACTCTGATCGGAGTGACTCTGTTCTGAGCGACTCTGTTCTGACTGACTCTGCTCTAACTGACTCGGCTCTGACTGACTCTGCTCTGACTGACTCTGCTCTGACTGACTCTGTTCTGACTGACCCTGCTCTGACTGACTCTGCTCTGACAGACTCTGCTCTGAGTGACTTGGCTCTGACTGACCCTGCTCTGACTGACTGGGCTCTGACAGACCCTAATCTGACTGTCTCTGCTCTGACAGACCCTGCTCTGGGTGACTCTGCTCTGACTGATTCTGGTCTGACTGACTCTGCTCTGACTGATTCTGCTCTGACTAACTCTGCTCTGACTTACTGTACTCTAACAGACCCTGCTCTGACTGACTCTGCTCTGACTGACTCTCCTCTGACTGAGTCTGCTCTGAAAGACTCTGCTCTCACTGATTCTGCTCTGACTGACTCTGTTCTGACTGACTCTGCTCTAAATGACCCTGCTCTGGCTGACTCTGCTCTAACTGAATTTGCTCTGACTGACTCTGCTCTGACTGACCCTGCTCTGGCTGACTCTGCTCTAACTGAATTTGCTCTGACTGACTGCTCTGACTGACTCTGCTCTGACTGATTCTGCTCTGACTGACTCTGCTCTGACGGACTCTGCTCTGACTAATTCTGCTCTGACTGACTCTATTCTGACTGACTCTGATCTGAGTGACTCTGTTCTGACTGACTCGGCTCTGACAGACCCTACTCTGACTGACTCTGTTCAGACTGACTCTACTCTGACTGTCTCTGTCTGGGTGACTCTGCTCTGACTGATTCTGGTCTGACTGACTCTGCTCTGACTGATTCTGCTCTGACTAACTCTGCTCTGACTTACTGTACTCTAACAGACCCTGCTCTGATTGACTCTGCTCTGACTGACTCTCCTCTGACTGAGTCTGCTCTGAAAGACTCTGCTCTCACTGATTCTGCTCTGACTGACTCTGTTCTGACTGACTCTGCTCTAACTGAATTTGCTCTGACTGACTCTGCTCTGAATGACTCTGCTCTGACTGATTCTGCTCTGACGGACTCTATTCTGACTAACTCTGATCGGAGTGACTCTGTTCTGAACGACTCTGTTCTGACTGACTCTGCTCTGACAGACCCTGCTCTGAGTGACTGGGCTCTGACAGACCCTAATCTGACTGACTCGGCTCTGACTGACCCTGCTCTGACTGACTCGGCTCTGACAGACCCTAATCTGACTGACTCGGCTCTGACAGACCCTACTCTGACTGACTCTGTTCAGACTGACTCTACTCTGACTGACTCTGCTCTAACTGACTCGGCTCTGACTGACTCTGCTCTGACTGACTCTGCTCTGACTGACTCTGTTCTGACTGACCCTGCTCTGACTGACTCTGCTCTGACAGACTCTGCTCTGAGTGACTTGGCTCTGACTGACCCTGCTCTGACTGACTGGGCTCTGACAGACCCTAATCTGACTGTCTCTGCTCTGACAGACCCTGCTCTGGGTGACTCTGCTCTGACTGATTCTGGTCTGACTGACTCTGCTCTGACTGATTCTGCTCTGACTAACTCTGCTCTGACTTACTGTACTCTAACAGACCCTGCTCTGACTGACTCTGCTCTGACTGACTCTCCTCTGACTGAGTCTGCTCTGAAAGACTCTGCTCTCACTGATTCTGCTCTGACTGACTCTGTTCTGACTGACTCTGCTCTAAATGACCCTGCTCTGGCTGACTCTGCTCTAACTGAATTTGCTCTGACTGACTCTGCTCTGACTGACCCTGCTCTGGCTGACTCTGCTCTAACTGAATTTGCTCTGACTGACTGCTCTGACTGACTCTGCTCTGACTGATTCTGCTCTGACTGACTCTGCTCTGACGGACTCTGCTCTGACTAATTCTGCTCTGACTGACTCTATTCTGACTGACTCTGATCTGAGTGACTCTGTTCTGACTGACTCGGCTCTGACAGACCCTACTCTGACTGACTCTGTTCAGACTGACTCTACTCTGACTGTCTCTGTCTGGGTGACTCTGCTCTGACTGATTCTGGTCTGACTGACTCTGCTCTGACTGATTCTGCTCTGACTAACTCTGCTCTGACTTACTGTACTCTAACAGACCCTGCTCTGATTGACTCTGCTCTGACTGACTCTCCTCTGACTGAGTCTGCTCTGAAAGACTCTGCTCTCACTGATTCTGCTCTGACTGACTCTGTTCTGACTGACTCTGCTCTAACTGAATTTGCTCTGACTGACTCTGCTCTGAATGACTCTGCTCTGACTGATTCTGCTCTGACGGACTCTATTCTGACTAACTCTGATCGGAGTGACTCTGTTCTGAACGACTCTGTTCTGACTGACTCTGCTCTGACAGACCCTGCTCTGAGTGACTGGGCTCTGACAGACCCTAATCTGACTGACTCGGCTCTGACTGACCCTGCTCTGACTGACTCGGCTCTGACAGACCCTAATCTGACTGACTCGGCTCTGACAGACCCTACTCTGACTGACTCTGTTCAGACTGACTCTACTCTGACTGTCTCTGCTCTAACTGACACGGCTCTGACTGACTCTGCTGTGACTGACTCTGCTCTGACTGATTCTGCTCTGACACACCCTGGTCTGGGTGACTCTGCTCTGACTGATTCTGGTCTGACTGACTCTTCTCTGAGTGACTCTGCTCTGACTTACTGTACTCTAACAGACCCTGCTCTGACTGACTCTGCTCTGACTGACTCTCCTCTGACTGAGTCTGTTCTGAAAGACTCTGCTCTCACTGATTCTGCTCTGACTGACTCTGATCTGAGAATCTGTTCTGAGCGACTCGGCTCTGAATGACTCTCTTCAAACAGACTCGGCTCTGACTGACTCTGCTCTGACTGACTCTGCTCTGAGTGACTCTGCGCTAACTGATTCTGCTCTGACTGACTCTGTTCTGACTGACTCTGCTCTGACTGACTCTGCTCTGACAGACCCTGCTCTGATTGACTCGGCTCTGACAGACCCTACTCTGACTGACTCTGTTCAGACTGACTTTACTCTGACTGACTCTGCTATGACTGATTCTGCTCTGACTGCCCTGCTCTGGATAACTCTGCTCTGACTGATTCTGGTCTGACTAACTCTGCTCTGACTGACTGTACTCTAACTGATCCTGCTCTGACTGACTCTGCTCTGACTGACTCTCCTCTGACTGACTCTGTTCTGACTGACTCTGCTCTAACTGAATTTGCTCTGACTGACTCTGCTCTGAATGACTCTGCTCTGACTGATTCTGCTCTGACGGACTCTATTTTGACTAACTCTGATCGGAGTGACTCTGTTCTGAACGACTCTGTTCTGACTGACTCTGCTCTGACAGACCCTGCTCTGAGTGACTGGGCTCTGACAGACCCTAATCTGACTGACTCGGCTCTGACTGACCCTGCTCTGACTGACTCGGCTCTGACAGACCCTAATCTGACTGACTCGGCTCTGACAGACCCTACTCTGACTGACTCTGTTCAGACTGACTCTACTCTGACTGTCTCTGCTCTAACTGACACGGCTCTGACTGACTCTGCTGTGACTGACTCTGCTCTGACTGATTCTGCTCTGACACACCCTGGTCTGGGTGACTCTGCTCTGACTGATTCTGGTCTGACTGACTCTTCTCTGAGTGACTCTGCTCTGACTTACTGTACTCTAACAGACCCTGCTCTGACTGACTCTGCTCTGACTGACTCTCCTCTGACTGAGTCTGTTCTGAAAGACTCTGCTCTCACTGATTCTGCTCTGACTGACTCTGATCTGAGAATCTGTTCTGAGCGACTCGGCTCTGAATGACTCTCTTCAAACAGACTCGGCTCTGACTGACTCTGCTCTGACTGACTCTGCTTTGAGTGACTCTGCGCTAACTGATTCTGCTCTGACTGACTCTGTTCTGACTGACTCTGCTCTGACTGACTCTGCTCTGACAGACCCTGCTCTGATTGACTCGGCTCTGACAGACCCTATTCTGACTGACTCTGTTCAGACTGACTTTACTCTGACTGACTCTGCTATGACTGATTCTGCTCTGACTGCCCTGCTCTGGATAACTCTGCTCTGACTGATTCTGGTCTGACTAACTCTGCTCTGACTGACTATACTCTAACTGATCCTGCTCTGACTGACTCTGCTCTGACTGACTCTCCTCTGACTGACTCTGCTCTGAAAGACTCTGCTCTCACTGTTTCTGTTCTGACTGACTCTGTTCTGACTGACTCTGCTCTAACTGACCCTGCTCTGGCTGACTCTGCTCTAACTGAATCTGCTCTGACTGACTCTGCTCTGAAACACTCTGCTCTGACTGATTCTGCTCTGACTGACTCTATTCAGACTGACTCTGATCGGAGTGACTCTGTTCTGAGCGACTCTGTTCTGACTGACTCTACTCTAACTGACTCGGCTCTGACTGACTCTGCTTTGACTGACTCTTCTCTGACTGATTCTCCTCTGACTGACCCTGCTCTGAGTGACTCTGCTCTGAGTGATTCTGCTCTGACTGCCTCTGTTCTGACTGACCCTGCTCTGACTGACTCTGCTCTGACAGACCCTGTTCTGAGTGATTCGGCTCTGACAGGCCCTACTCTGACTGACTCTATTCTGACTGACTCTACTCTGACTATCTCTGCTCTGACTGACTCTGCTCTGACTATCTCTGCTCTGACTGTCCCTGCTCTGGGTGACTCTGCTCTGACTGATTCTGGTCTGACTGACTCTGCTCTGATGATTATTCTCTGACTAACTCTGCTCTGACTTACTGTACTCTAACAGACCCTGCTCTGACTGACTCTGCTCTGACTGACTCTCCTCTGACTGAGTCTGCTCTGAAAGAGTCTGCTCTCACTGACCCTGCTCTGGCTGATTCTGCTCTAACTGAATTTGCTCTGACTGACCCTGCTCTGAATGACTCTGCTCTGACTGATTCTGCTCTGACTGACTTTATTCTGACTGACTCTGATCTGAGTGACTCTGTTCTGAGCCACTCGGCTCTGAATGACTCTGCTCTAACTGACTCGGCTCTGACTGACTCTGCTCTGACTGACTCTGCTCTGAGTGACTCTGCTCTGACTGATTCTGCTCTGACTGACCCTGCTCTGGGTGACTCTGTTCTGACTGATTCTGGTCTGACTGACCCTGCTCTGAGTGACTCTGCTCTGAGTGATTCTGCTCTGACTGACTCTGTTCTAACTGACCCTGCTCTGACTGACTCTGCTCTGACAGACCCTGCTCTGAGTGATTCGGCTCTGACTGACCCTGCTCTGACTGACTAGGCTCTGACAGGCCCTACTCTGACTGACTCTGTTCAGACTGACTCTACTCTGACTATCTCTGCTCTGACTGACTGTGCTCTCACTGATTCTGCTCTGACTGACCCTGCTCTGGGTGACTCTGTTCTGACTGATTCTGCTCTGACTGACTCTGCTCTGACTGATTCTGCTCTGACTGACTCTGCTCTGACAGATTCTGCTCTGAGTGACTCGGCTTGGACTGACCCTGCTCTGACTGACTCGGCTCTGACAGACCCTAATCTGACTGTCTCTGCTCCGACAGACCCTGCTCTGGGTGACTCTGCTCTGACTGATTCTGGTCTGACTGACTCTGCTTTGACTGATTCTGCTCTGACTAACTCTGCTCTGACTTACTGTACTCTAACAGACCCTGCTCTGATTGACTCTGCTCTGACTGACTCTGCTCTGACTGACTCTCCTCTGACTGACTCTGCTCTGAAAGACTCTGTTCTCACTGATTCTGCTCTGACTGACTCTGTTCTGACTGACTCTGCTCTAACTGACCCTGCTCTGGCTGACTCGGCTCTAACTGAATTTGCTCTGACTGACTCTGCTCTGACTGACTCTGCTCTGACTGATTCTGCTCTGACTGACTCTGCTCTGACTGACTCTGCTCTAACTGACTCGGCTCTGACTGACTCTGCTCTGACTGATTATTCTCTGACTTATTCTGCTCTGACTTACTGTACTCTAACAGACCCTGCTCTGACTGACTCTGCTCTGACTGACTCTCCTCTGACTGAGTCTGCTCTGAAAGAGTCTGCTCTCACTGACCCTGCTCTGTCTGATTCTGCTCTAACTGAATTTGCTCCGACTGACCCTGCTCTGAATGACTCTGCTCTGACTGATTCTGCTCTGACTGACTTCATTCTGACTGACTCTGATCTGAGTGACTCTGTTCTGAGCCACTCGGCTCTGAATGACTCTGCTCTAACTGACTCGGCTCTGACTGACTCTACTCTGACAGACTCTGCTCTGAGTGACTCTGCTCTGACTGATTCTGCTCTGACTGACTCTGTTCTGGCTGACCCTGCTCTGACTGACTCTGCTCTGACAGACCTTGCTCTGGGTGACTCTGCTCTGACTGATTCTGCTCTGACTGACTCTGCTCTGACTGATTCTGCTCTGACTAACTCTGCTCTGACTTACTGCACTCTAACAGACCCTGCTCTGACTGACTCTGCTCTGACTGACTCTCCTCTGACTGAGTCTGCTCTGGAAGTCTCTGCTCTCACAGATTCTGCTCTGACTGACTCTGTTCTGACTGACTCTGCTCTAACTGACCCTGCTCTGTCTGACTCTGCTCTAACTGAATTTGCTCTGACTGATTCTGCTCTGACTGACTCTATTCTGACTGACTCTGATCGGAGTGACTCTGTTCTGAGCGCCTCTGTTCTGACTGACTCTGCTCTAACTGACTCGGCTCTGACTGACTCTGCTCTGACTGACTCTGCTCTGAGTGACTCTGCTCCGACTGATTCTGCTCTGACTGACTCTGTTCTGGCTGACCCTGCTCTGACTGACTCTGCTCTGACAGACCCTGCTCTGGGTGACTCTGCTCTGACTGATTCTGCTCTGACTGACTCTGCTCTGACTGATTCTGCTCTGACTAACTCTGCTCTGACTTACTGCACTCTAACAGACCCTGCTCTGACTGAATCTGCTCTGACTGACTCTCCTCTGACTGAGTCTGCTCTGGAAGTCTCTGCTCTCACAGATTCTGCTCTGACTGACTCTGTTCTGACTGACTCTGCTCTAACTGACCCTGCTCTGTCTGACTCTGCTCTAACTGAATTTGCTCTGACTGACTCTGCTCTGAATGACTCTGCTCTGACTGATTCTGCTCTGACTGACTCTGCTCCGACTGACTCTGCTCTGACTGACTCTGCTCTGACTGACTCTGCTCTGAGTGACTCTGCTCCGACTGATTCTGCTCTGACTGACTCTGTTCTGACTGACCCTGCTCTGACTGACTCTGCTCTAACTGACTTGGCTCTAAATGACTCTGCTCTGACTGACTCTGCTCTGAGTGACCCTGCTCTGGCTGACTCTGCTCTAACTGAATTTGCTCTGACTGACTGCTCTGACTAACTCTGCTCTGACTGACTCTGCTCTGACTGATTCTGCTCTGACTGACTCTACTCTGAACGACTCTGATCTGAGTGACTCTGTTCTGAGCCACTCGGCTCTGAATGACTCTGCTCAAACTGACTCGGCTCTGACTGACTCTACTCTGACTGATTATTCTCTGACTAACTAAGCTCTGACTTACTGTACTCTAACAGACCCTGCTCTGTCTGACTCTGCTCTGACTGACTCTCCTCTGACTGAGTCTGCTCTGAAAGAGTCTGCTCTCACTGACCCTGCTCTGGCTGATTCTGCTCTAACTGAATTTGCTCTGACTGACTCTGATCTGAGTGACTCTGTTCTAAGCCACTCGGCTCTGAATGACTCTGCTCTAACTGACTCGGCTCTGACTGACTCTACTCTGACTGACTCTGCTCTGAGTGACTCTGCTCTGACTGATTCTGATCTGACTGACTCTGTTCTGACTGACCCTGCTCTGAGTGACTCGGCTCTGACTGTCCCTAACTTGACTGACTCGGCTCTGACAGACCCTACTCTGACTGACTCTGTTCAGACTGACTCTACTCTGACTGTCTCTGCTCTGACAGACCCTGCTCTGGGTGACTCTGCTCTGACTGATTCTGCTCTGACTGACTCTGCTCTGACTGATTCTGCTCTGACTAATTCTGCTCTGACTTACTGTACTCTAACAGACCCTGCTCTGACTGACTCTGCTCTGACTGACTCTCCTCTGACTGAGTCTGCTCTGAAAGACTCTGCTCTCACAGATTCTGCTCTGACTGACTCTGTTCTGACTGCCGCTGCTCTAACTGACCCTGCTCTGGCTGACTCTGCTCTAACTGAATTTGCTCTGACTGACTCTGCTCTGAATAACTCTGCTCTGACTGATTCTGCTCTGACTGACTCTATTCTGACTGACTCTGATCGGAGTGACTCTGTTCTGAGCGACTCTGTTCTGACTGACTCTGCTCTAACTGACTCGGCTCTGACTGACTCTGCTCTGACTGACTCTGCTCTGAGTGACTCTGCTCTAACTGTTTCTGCTCTGAGTGACTCTGTTCTGACTGACCCTGCTCTGACTGACTCTGCTCTGACAGACCCTGCTCTGAGTGGCTCGGCTCTGACTGACCCTGCTCTGACTGACTCGGCTCTGACAGACCCTAATCTGACTGACTCGGTTCTGACAGACCCTACTCTGACTGACTCTGTTCAGACTGACTCTACTCTGACTGTCTCTGCTCTGACTGACTCTGCTCTGACTGATTCTGCTCTGACAGACCCTGGTCTGGGTGACTCTGCTCTGACTGATTCTGGTCTGACTGACTCTGCTCTGAGTGACTCTGCTCTGACTTTCTGTACTCTAACAGACCCTGCTCTGACTGACTCTGCTCTGACTGACTCTCCTCTGACTGAGTCTGCTCTGAAAGACTCTGCTCTCACTGATTCTGCTCTGACTGACTCTGTTCTGACTGACTCTGCTCTAACTGACCCTGCTCTGGCTGACTCTGCTCTAACTGAATTTGCTCTGACTGACTCTGCTCTGAGTGACCCTGCTCTGGCTGACTCTGCTCTGACTGATTCTGCTCTGACTGACTCTGCTCTGACTGACTCCACTCTGACTGATTCTGCTCTGACTGACTCTATTCTGACTGATTCTGATCTGAGTGACTCTGTTCTGAGCCACTCGGCTCTGACTGACTCTGCTCTGAGTGACTCGGCTCTGACAGACCCAAATCTGACTGACTCGGCTCTGACTGACCCTACTCTGACTGACTCTGTTCAGACTGACTCTACTCTGACTGTCTCTGCTCTGACTGACTCTGCTCTGACTTATTCTGCTCTGACAGACCCTGGTCTGGGTGACTCTGCTCTGACAGATTCTGGTCTGACTGACTCTGCTCTCAGAGACTCTGCTCTGACTTACTGTATTCTAACAGACCCTGGTCTGACTGACTCTGCTCTGACTGACTCTCCTCTGACTAAGTCTGCTCTGAAAGACTCTGCTCTCACTGATTCTGCTCTGACTGACTCTGTTCTGACTGACTCTGCTCTAACTGACCCTGCTCTGGCTGACTCTGCTCTAACTGAATTTGCTTTGACTGACTCTGCTCTGAATGACTCTGCTCTGAGTGACTCTGCTCTGACTGATTCTGCTCTGACTGACCCTGCTCTGGGTGACTCTGTTCTGACTGATTCTGGTCTGACTGACCCTGCTCTGAGTGACTCTGCTCTGAGTGATTCTGCTCTGACTGACTCCGTTCTAACTGACCCTGCTCTGACTGACTCTGCTCTGACAGACCCTGCTCTGAGTGATTCGGCTCTGACTGACCCTGCTCTGACTGACTAGGCTCTGACAGGCCCTACTCTGACTGACTCTGTTCAGACTGACTCTACTCTGACTATCTCTGCTCTGACTGACTGTGCTCTCACTGATTCTGCTCTGACTGACCCTGCTCTGGGTGACTCTGTTCTGACTGATTCTGCTCTGACTGACTCTGCTCTGACTGATTCTGCTCTGACTGACTCTGCTCTGACAGATTCTGCTCTGAGTGACTCGGCTTGGACTGACCCTGCTCTGACTGACTCGGCTCTGACAGACCCTAATCTGACTGTCTCTGCTCCGACAGACCCTGCTCTGGGTGACTCTGCTCTGACTGATTCTGGTCTGACTGACTCTGCTCTGACTGACTCTCCTCTGACTGACTCTGCTCTGAAAGACTCTGTTCTCACTGATTCTGCTCTGACTGACTCTGTTCTGACTGACTCTGCTCTAACTGACCCTGCTCTGGCTGACTCGGCTCTAACTGAATTTGCTCTGACTGACTCTGCTCTGACTGACTCTGCTCTGACTGATTCTGCTCTGACTGACTCTGCTCTGACTGACTCTGCTCTGAGTGACTCTGCTCCGACTGATTCTGCTCTGACTGACTCTGTTCTGGCTGACCCTGCTCTGACTGACTCTGCTCTGACAGACCCTGCTCTGGGTGACTCTGCTCTGACTGATTCTGCTCTGACTGACTCTGCTCTGACTGATTCTGTTCTGACTAACTCTGCTCTGACTTACTGCACTCTAACAGACCCTGCTCTGACTGACTCTGCTCTGACTGACTCTCCTCTGACTGAGTCTGCTCTGGAAGTCTCTGCTCTCACAGATTCTGCTCTGACTGACTCTGTTCTGACTGACTCTGCTCTAACTGACCCTGCTCTGTCTGACTCTGCTCTAACTGAATTTGCTCTGACTGACTCTGCTCTGAATGACTCTGCTCTGACTGATTCTGCTCTGACTGACTCTATTCTGACTGACTCTGATCGGAGTGACTCTGTTCTGAGCGCCTCTGTTCTGACTGACTCTGCTCTAACTGACTCGGCTCTGACTGACTCTGCTCTGACTGACTCTGCTCTGAGTGACTCTGCTCCGACTGATTCTGCTCTGACTGACTCTGTTCTGACTGACCCTGCTCTGACTGACTCTGCTCTAACTGACTTGGCTCTAAATGACTCTGCTCTGACTGACTCTGCTCTGAGTGACCCTGCTCTGGCTGACTCTGCTCTAACTGAATTTGCTCTGACTGACTGCTCTGACTAACTCTGCTCTGACTGACTCTGCTCTGACTGATTCTGCTCTGACTGACTCTACTCTGAACGACTCTGATCTGAGTGACTCTGTTCTGAGCCACTCGGCTCTGAATGACTCTGCTCAAACTGACTCGGCTCTGACTGACTCTACCCTGACTGATTATTCTCTGACTAACTAAGCTCTGACTTACTGTACTCTAACAGACCCTGCTCTGTCTGACTCTGCTCTGACTGACTCTCCTCTGACTGAGTCTGCTCTGAAAGAGTCTGCTCTCACTGACGCTGCTCTGGCTGATTCTGCTCTAACTGAATTTGCTCTGACTGACTCTGATCTGAGTGACTCTGTTCTAAGCCACTCGGCTCTGAATGACTCTGCTCTAACTGACTCGGCTCTGACTGACTCTACTCTGACTGACTCTGCTCTGAGTGACTCTGCTCTGACTGATTCTGATCTGACTGACTCTGTTCTGACTGACCCTGCTCTGAGTGACTCGGCTCTGACTGTCCCTAACTTGACTGACTCGGCTCTGACAGACCCTACTCTGACTGACTCTGTTCAGACTGACTCTACTCTGACTGTCTCTGCTCTGACAGACCCTGCTCTGGGTGACTCTGCTCTGACTGATTCTGCTCTGACTGACTCTGCTCTGACTGATTCTGCTCTGACTAATTCTGCTCTGACTTACTGTACTCTAACAGACCCTGCTCTGACTGACTCTGCTCTGACTGACTCTCCTCTGACTGAGTCTGCTCTGAAAGACTCTGCTCTCACAGATTCTGCTCTGACTGACTCTGTTCTGACTGCCGCTGCTCTAACTGACCCTGCTCTGGCTGACTCTGCTCTAACTGAATTTGCTCTGACTGACTCTGCTCTGAATAACTCTGCTCTGACTGATTCTGCTCTGACTGACTCTATTCTGACTGACTCTGATCGGAGTGACTCTGTTCTGAGCGACTCTGTTCTGACTGACTCTGCTCCAACTGACTCGGCTCTGACTGACTCTGCTCTGACTGACTCTGCTCTGAGTGACTCTGCTCTAACTGTTTCTGCTCTGAGTGACTCTGTTCTGACTGACCCTGCTCTGACTGACTCTGCTCTGACAGACCCTGCTCTGAGTGGCTCGGCTCTGACTGACCCTGCTCTGACTGACTCGGCTCTGACAGACCCTAATCTGACTGACTCGGTTCTGACAGACCCTACTCTGACTGGCTCTGTTCAGACTGACTCTACTCTGACTGTCTCTGCTCTGACTGACTCTGCTCTGACTGATTCTGCTCTGACAGACCCTGGTCTGGGTGACTCTGCTCTGACTGATTCTGGTCTGACTGACTCTGCTCTGAGTGACTCTGCTCTGACTTTCTGTACTCTAACAGACCCTGCTCTGACTGACTCTGCTCTGACTGACTCTCCTCTGACTGAGTCTGCTCTGAAAGACTCTGCTCTCACTGATTCTGCTCTGACTGACTCTGTTCTGACTGACTCTGCTCTAACTGACCTATCTGGCTGACTCTGCTCTAACTGAATTTGCTCTGACTGACTCTGCTCTGAGTGACCCTGCTCTGGCTGACTCTGCTCTGACTGATTCTGCTCTGACTGACTCTGCTCTGACTGACTCCACTCTGACTGATTCTGCTCTGACTGACTCTATTCTGACTGATTCTGATCTGAGTGACTCTGTTCTGAGCCACTCGGCTCTGACTGACTCTGCTCTGAGTGACTCGGCTCTGACAGACCCAAATCTGACTAACTCGGCTCTGACTGACCCTACTCTGACAGACTCTGTTCAGACTGACTCTACTCTGACTGTCTCTGCTCTGACTGACTCTGCTCTGACTTATTCTGCTCTGACAGACCCTGGTCTGGGTGACTCTGCTCTGACAGATTCTGGTCTGACTGACTCTGCTCTCAGTGACTCTGCTCTGACTTACTGTATTCTAACAGACCCTGGTCTGACTGACTCTGCTCTGACTGACTCTCCTCTGACTAAGTCTGCTCTGAAAGACTCTGCTCTCACTGATTCTGCTCTGACTGACTCTGTTCTGACTGACTCTGCTCTAACTGACCCTGCTCTGGCTGACTCTGCTCTAACTGAATTTGCTTTGACTGACTCTGCTCTGAATGACTCTGCTCTGAGTGACTCTGCTCTGACTGATTCTGCTCTGACTGACCCTGCTCTGGGTGACTCTGTTCTGACTGATTCTGGTCTGACTGACCCTGCTCTGAGTGACTCTGCTCTGAGTGATTCTGCTCTGACTGACTCCGTTCTAACTGACCCTGCTCTGACTGACTCTGCTCTGACAGACCCTGCTCTGAGTGATTCGGCTCTGACTGACCCTGCTCTGACTGACTAGGCTCTGACAGGCCCTACTCTGACTGACTCTGTTCAGACTGACTCTACTCTGACTATCTCTGCTCTGACTGACTGTGCTCTCACTGATTCTGCTCTGACTGACCCTGCTCTGGGTGACTCTGTTCTGACTGATTCTGCTCTGACTGACTCTGCTCTGACAGATTCTGCTCTGAGTGACTCGGCTTGGACTGACCCTGCTCTGACTGACTCGGCTCTGACAGACCCTAATCTGACTGTCTCTGCTCCGACAGACCCTGCTCTGGGTGACTCTGCTCTGACTGATTCTGGTCTGACTGACTCTGCTCTGACTGACTCTGCTCTGACTGACTCTCCTCTGACTGACTCTGCTCTGAAAGACTCTGTTCTCACTGATTCTGCTCTGACTGACTCTGTTCTGACTGACTCTGCTCTAACTGACCCTGCTCTGGCTGACTCGGCTCTAACTGAATTTGCTCTGACTGACTCTGCTCTGACTGACTCTGCTCTGACTGATTCTGCTCTGACTGACTCTGCTCTGACTGACTCTGCTCTAACTGACTCGGCTCTGACTGACTCTGCTCTGACTGATTATTCTCTGACTTATTCTGCTCTGACTTACTGTACTCTAAAAGACCCTGCTCTGACTGACTCTGCTCTGACTGACTCTCCTCTGACTGAGTCTGCTCTGAAAGAGTCTGCTCTCACTGACCCTGCTCTGTCTGATTCTGCTCTAACTGAATTTGCTCCGACTGACCCTGCTCTGAATGACTCTGCTCTGACTGATTCTGCTCTGACTGACTTCATTCTGACTGACTCTGATCTGAGTGACTCTGTTCTGAGCCACTCGGCTCTGAATGACTCTGCTCTAACTGACTCGGCTCTGACTGACTCTACTCTGACAGACTCTGCTCTGAGTGACTCTGCTCTGACTGATTCTGCTCTGACTGACTCTGTTCTGGCTGACCCTGCTCTGACTGACTCTGCTCTGACAGACCTTGCTCTGGGTGACTCTGCTCTGACTGATTCTGCTCTGACTGACTCTGCTCTGACTGATTCTGCTCTGACTAACTCTGCTCTGACTTACTGCACTCTAACAGACCCTGCTCTGACTGACTCTGCTCTGACTGACTCTCCTCTGACTGAGTCTGCTCTGGAAGTCTCTGCTCTCACAGATTCTGCTCTGACTGACTATGTTCTGACTGACTCTGCTCTAACTGACCCTGCTCTGTCTGACTCTGCTCTAACTGAATTTGCTCTGACTGACTCTGCTCTGAATGACTCTGCTCTGACTGATTGTGCTCTGACTGACTCTATTCTGACTGACTCTGATCGGAGTGACTCTGTTCTGAGCGCCTCTGTTCTGACTGACTCTGCTCTAACTGACTCGGCTCTGACTGACTCTGCTCTGAGTGACTCTGCTCCGACTGATTCTGCTCTGACTGACTCTGTTCTGGCTGACCCTGCTCTGACTGACTCTGCTCTGACAGACCCTGCTCTGGGTGACTCTGCTCTGACTGATTCTGCTCTGACTGACTCTGCTCTGACTGATTCTGCTCTGACTAACTCTGCTCTGACTTACTGCACTCTAACAGACCCTGCTCTGACTGACTCTGCTCTGACTGACTCTCCTCTGACTGAGTCTGCTCTGGAAGTCTCTGCTCTCACAGATTCTGCTCTGACTGACTCTGTTCTGACTGACTCTGCTCTAACTGACCCTGCTCTGTCTGACTCTGCTCTAACTGAATTTGCTCTGACTGACTCTGCTCTGAATGACTCTGCTCTGACTGAATCTGCTCTGACTGACTCTATTCTGACTGACTCTGATCGGAGTGACTCTGTTCTGAGCGCCTCTGTTCTGACTGACTCTGCTCTAACTGACTCGGCTCTGACTGACTCTGCTCTGACTGACTCTGCTCTGAGTGACTCTGCTCCGACTGATTCTGCTCTGACTGACTCTGTTCTGACTGACCCTGCTCTGACTGACTCTGCTCTAACTGACTCGGCTCTAAATGACTCTGCTCTGACTGACTCTGCTCTGAGTGACCCTGCTCTGACTGACTCTGCTCTGACTGATTCTGCTCTGACTGACTCTACTCTGAACGACTCTGATCTGAGTGACTCTGTTCTGAGCCACTCGGCTCTGAATGACTCTGCTCAAACTGACTCGGCTCTGACTGACTCTACTCTGACTGATTATTCTCTGACTAACTAAGCTCTGACTTACTGTACTCTAACAGACCCTGCTCTGTCTGACTCTGCTCTGACTGACTCTCCTCTGACTGAGTCTGCTCTGAAAGAGTCTGCTCTCACTGACGCTGCTCTGGCTGATTCTGCTCTAACTGAATTTGCTCTGACTGACTCTGATCTGAGTGACTCTGTTCTAAGCCACTCGGCTCTGAATGACTCTGCTCTAACTGACTTGGCTCTGACTGACTCTACTCTGACTGACTCTGCTCTGAGTGACTCTGCTCTGACTGATTCTGATCTGACTGACTCTGTTCTGACTGACCCTGCTCTGAGTGACTCGGCTCTGACTGTCCCTAACTTGACTGACTCGGCTCTGACAGACCCTACTCTGACTGACTCTGTTCAGACTGACTCTACTCTGACTGTCTCTGCTCTGACAGACCCTGCTCTGGGTGACTCTGCTCTGACTGATTCTGCTCTGACTGACTCTGCTCTGACTGATTCTGCTCTGACTAATTCTGCTCTGACTTACTGTACTCTAACAGACCCTGCTCTGACTGACTCTGCTCTGACTGACTCTCCCCTGACTGAGTCTGCTCTGAAAGACTCTGCTCTCACAGATTCTGCTCTGACTGACTCTGTTCTGACTGCCGCTGCTCTAACTGACCCTGCTCTGGCTGACTCTGCTCTAACTGAATTTGCTCTGACTGACTCTGCTCTGAATAACTCTGCTCTGACTGATTCTGCTCTGACTGACTCTATTCTGACTGACTCTGATCGGAGTGACTCTGTTCTGAGCGACTCTGTTCTGACTGACTCTGCTCTAACTGACTCGGCTCTGACTGACTCTGCTCTGACTGACTCTGCTCTGAGTGACTCTGCTCTAACTGTTTCTGCTCTGAGTGACTCTGTTCTGACTGACCCTGCTCTGACTGACTCTGCTCTGACAGACCCTGCTCTGAGTGGCTCGGCTCTGACTGACCCTGCTCTGACTGACTCGGCTCTGACAGACCCTAATCTGACTGACTCGGTTCTGACAGATCCTACTCTGACTGACTCTGTTCAGACTGACTCTACTCTGACTGTCTCTGCTCTGACTGACTCTGCTCTGACTGATTCTGCTCTGACAGACCCTGGTCTGGGTGACTCTGCTCTGACTGATTCTGGTCTGACTGACTCTGCTCCGAGTGACTCTGCTCTGACTTTCTGTACTCTAACAGACCCTGCTCTGACTGACTCTGCTCTGACTGACTCTCCTCTGACTGAGTCTGCTCTGAAAGACTCTGCTCTCACTGATTCTGCTCTGACTGACTCTGTTCTGACTGACTCTGCTCTAACTGACCCTGCTCTGGCTGACTCTGCTCTAACTGAATTTGCTCTGACTGACTCTGCTCTGAGTGACCCTGCTCTGGCTGACTCTGCTCTGACTGATTCTGCTCTGACTGACTCTGCTCTGACTGACTCCACTCTGACTGATTCTGCTCTGACTGACTCTATTCTGACTGATTCTGATCTGAGTGACTCTGTTCTGAGCCACTCGGCTCTGACTGACTCTGCTCTGACTGACTCGGCTCTGACAGACCCAAATCTGACTGACTCGGCTCTGACTGACCCTACTCTGACTGACTCTGTTCAGACTGACTCTACTCTGACTGTCTCTGCTCTGACTGACTCTGCTCTGACTTATTCTGCTCTGACAGACCCTGGTCTGGGTGACTCTGCTCTGACAGATTCTGGTCTGACTGACTCTGCTCTCAGTGACTCTGCTCTGACTTACTGTATTCTAACAGACCCTGGTCTGACTGACTCTGCTCTGACTGACTCTCCTCTGACTAAGTCTGCTCTGAAAGACTCTGCTCTCACTGATTCTGCTCTGACTGACTCTGTTCTGACTGACTCTGCTCTAACTGACCCTGCTCTGGCTGACTCTGCTCTAACTGAATTTGCTCTGACTGACTCTGCTCTGAATGACTCTGCTCTGACTGATTCTGCCCTGACTGACTCTGTTCTGACTGATTCTGCTCTGACTGACTCTGTTCTGACTGACCCTGCTCTGACTGACTCTGCTCTGACTTATTCTGCTCTGACAGACCCTGGTCTGGGTGACTCTGCTCTGACAGATTCTGGTCTGACTGACTCTGCTCTCAGTGACTCTGCTCTGACTTACTGTATTCTAACAGACCCTGGTCTGACTGACTCTGCTCTGACTGACTCTCCTCTGACTAAGTCTGCTCTGAAAGACTCTGCTCTCACTGATTCTGCTCTGACTGACTCTGTTCTGACTGACTCTGCTCTAACTGACCCTGCTCTGGCTGACTCTGCTCTAACTGAATTTGCTCTGACTGACTCTGCTCTGAATGACTCTGCTCTGACTGATTCTGCCCTGACTGACTCTGTTCTGACTGATTCTGCTCTGACTGACTCTGTTCTGACTGACCCTGCTCTGACTGACTCTGCTCTAACTGACTTGGCTCTGACTGACTCTGCTCTGACAGACCCTGCTCTGAGTGACTCGGCTCTGACTGACCCTGCTCTGACTGACTCGGCTCTGACAGACCCTAATCTGACTGACTCGGCTCTGACAGACCCTACTCTGACTGACTCTGTTCAGACTGACTCTATTCTGACTGTCTCTGCTCTGACTGATTCTGGTCTGACTGACTCTCCTCTGACTGAGACTGCTCTGAAAGAGTCTGCTCTCACTGATTCTGCTCTGACTGACTCTGTTGTGACTGACTCTGCTCTAACTGACCCTGCTCTGGCTGACTATGCTCTAACTGAATTTGCTCTGACTTTCTTTACTCTAAATGACTCTGCTCTGACTAATTCTGCTCTGACTGACTCTATTCTGACTGACACTGATCTGAGTGACTCTGTTCTGAGCCACTCGGTTCTGAATGACTCTGCTCTAACTGACTCGGCTCTCACTGACTCTCCTCTGACTGACTCTGCTCTAGATAACTCTGCTCTGACTGATTCTGCTCTGAGTGACTCTATTCTGACTGACTCTGATCGGAGTGACTCTGTTCTGAGCGACTCTGTTCTGACTGACTCTGCTCTAACTGACTCGGCTCTGACTGACTCTGCTCTGACTGACTCTGCTCTGAGTGACTCGGCTCTAACTGATTCTGCTCTGAGTGACTCTGTTCTGACTGACCCTGCTCTGACTGACTCTGCTCTGACAGACCCTGCTCTGAGTGGCTCGGCTCTGACTGACCCTGCTCTGACTGACTCGGCTCTGACAGACCCTAATCTGACTGACTCGGTTCTGACAGACCCTACTCTGACTGACTCTGTTCAGACTGACTCTACTCTGACTGTCTCTGCTCTGACTGACTCTGCTTTGACTGATTCTGCTCTGACAGACCCTGGTCTGGGTGACTCTGCTCTGACTGATTCTGGTCTGACTGACTCTGCTCTGAGTGACTCTGCTCTGACTTTCTGTACTCTAACAGACCCTGCTCTGACTGACTCTGCTCTGACTGACTCTCCTCTGACTGAGTCTGCTCTGAAAGACTCTGCTCTCACTGATTCTGCTCTGACTGACTCTGTTCTGACTGACTCTGCTCTAACTGACCCTGCTCTGGCTGACTCTGCTCTAACTGAATTTGCTCTGACTGACTCTGCTCTGAGTGACCCTGCGCTGGCTGACTCTGCTCTAACTGAATTTGCTCTGACTGACTGCTCTGACAGACTCTGCTCTGACTGACTCTCCTCTGACTGACTCTGCTCTAGATAACTCTGCTCTGACTGATTCTGCTCTGACTGACTCTATTCTGACTGACGCTGATCGGAGTGACTCTGTTCTGAGCGACTCTGTTCTGACTGACTCTGCTCTAACTGACTCGGCTCTGACTGACTCTGCTCTGACTGACTCTGCTCTGAGTGACTCTGCTCTAACTGATTCTGCTCTGAGTGACTCTGTTCTGACTGACCCTGCTCTGACTGACTCTGCTCTGACAGACCCTGCTCTGAGTGGCTCGGCTCTGACTGACCCTGCTCTGACTGACTCGACTCTGACAGACCCTAATCTGACTGACTCGGTTCTGACAGACCCTACTCTGACTGACTCTGTTCAGACTGACTCTACTCTGACTGTCTCTGCTCTGACTGACTCTGCTCTGACTGATTCTGCTCTGACAGACCCTGGTCTGGGTGACTCTGCTCTGACTGATTCTGGTCTGACTGACTCTGCTCTGAGTGACTCTGCTCTGACTTTCTGTACTCTAACAGACCCTGCTCTGACTGACTCTGCTCTGACTGACTCTCCTCTGACTGAGTCTGCTCTGAAAGACTCTGCTCTCACTGATTCTGCTCTGACTGACTCTGTTCTGACTGACTCTGCTCTAACTGACCCTGCTCTGGCTGACTCTGCTCTAACTGAATTTGCTCTGACTGACTCTGCTCTGAGTGACCCTGCTCTGGCTGACTCTGCTCTAACTGAATTTGCTCTGACTGACAGCTCTGACAGACTCTGCTCTGACTGATTCTGCTCTGACTGACTCTATTCTGACTGACGCTGATCGGAGTGACTCTGTTCTGAGCGACTCTGTTCTGACTGACTCTGCTCTAACTGACTCGGCTCTGACTGACTCTGCTCTGACTGACTCTGCTCTGAGTGACTCTGCTCTAACTGATTCTGCTCTGAGTGACTCTGTTCTGACTGACCCTGCTCTGACTGACTCTGCTCTGACAGTCCCTGCTCTGAGTGGCTCGGCTCTGACTGACCCTGCTCCGACTGACTCGACTCTGACAGACCCTAATCTGACTGACTCGGTTCTGACAGACCCTACTCTGACTGACTCTGTTCAGACTGACTCTACTCTGACTGTCTCTGCTCTGACTGACTCTGCTCTGACTGATTCTGCTCTGACAGACCCTGGTCTGGGTGACTCTGCTCTGACTGATTCTGGTCTGACTGACTCTGCTCTGAGTGACTCTGCTCTGACTTTCTGTACTCTAACAGACCCTGCTCTGACTGACTCTGCTCTGACTGACTCTGCTCTGAAAGACTCTGCTCTCACTGATTCTGCTCTGACTGACTCTGTTCTGACTGACTCTGCTCTAACTGACCCTGCTCTGGCTGACTCTGCTCTAACTGAATTTGCTCTGACTGACTCTGCTCTGAGTGACCCTGCTCTGGCTGACTCTGCTCTAACTGAATTTGCTCTGACTGACAGCTCTGACAGACTCTGCTCTGACTGATTCTGCTCTGACTGACTCTGCTCTGACTGACTCTACTCTGACTGATTCTGCTCTGACTGACTCTATTCTGACTGATTCTGATCTGAGTGACTCTGTTCTGAGCCACTCGGCTCTGACTGACTCTGCTCTGACTGACTCAGCTCTGACAGACCCTAATCTGACTGACTCGGCTCTGACTGACCCTACTCTGACTGACTCTGTTCAGACTGACTCTACACTGACTGTCTCTGCTCTGACTGACTCTGCTCTGACTTATTCTGCTCTGACAGACCCTGGTCTGGGTGACTCTGCTCTGACAGATTCTGGTCTGACTGACTCTGCTCTCAGTGACTCTGCTCTGACTTACTGTACTCTAACAGACCCTGGTCTGACTGACTCTGCTCTGACTGACTCTCCTCTGACTAAGTCTGCTCTGAAAGACTCTGCTCTCACTGATTCTGCTCTGACTGACTCTGTTCTGACTGACTCTGCTCTAACTGACCCTGCTCTGGCTGACTCTGCTCTAACTGAATTTGCTCTGACTGACTCTGCTCTGAATGACTCTGCTCTGACTGATTCTGCCCTGACTGACTCTGTTCTGACTGATTCTGCTCTGACTGACTCTGTTCTGACTGACCCTGCTCTGACTGACTCTGCTCTAACTGACTTGGCTCTGACTGACTCTGCTCTGACAGACCCTGCTCTGAGTGACTCGGCTCTGACTGACCCTGCTCTGACTGACTCGACTCTGACAGACCCTAATCTGACTGACTCGGCTCTGACAGACCCTACTCTGACTGACTCTGTTCAGACTGACTCTATTCTGACTGTCTCTGCTCTGACTGACTCTGCTCTGACTGATTCTGGTCTGACTGACTCTCCTCTGACTGAGACTGCTCTGAAAGAGTCTGCTCTCACTGATTCTGCTCTGACTGACTCTGTTCTGACTGACTCTGCTCTAACTGACCCTGCTCTGGCTGACTATGCTCTAACTGAATTTGCTCTGACTTACTCTACTCTAAATGACACTGCTCTGACTAATTCTGCTCTGACTGACTCTATTCTGACTGACTCTGATCTGAGTGACTCTGTTCTGAGCCACTCGGCTCTGCATGACTCTGCTGTAACTGACACGGCTCTCACTGACTCTCCTCTGACTGACTCTGCTCTGACTGATTCTGGTCTGACTGACTCTGCTCCGACTGATTCTGTTCTGACTAACTCTGCTCTGACTGACTGTACACTAACTGACCCTGCTCTGACTGACTCTGCTCTGACTGACTCTCCTCTGACAGACTCTGCTCTGAAAGACTCTGCTTTCACTGATTCTGCTCTGCCTGACTCTGTTCTGACTGACTCTGCTCTAACTGATCCTGCTCTAACTGAATCTGCTCTGACTAACTCTGCTCTGAATGACTCTGCTCTGACTGACACTACTCTGTCAGAATCTGCTCTAACTGAATTTGCTCTGACTGACTCTGCTCTGAATGACTCTGCTCTGACTGATTCTGAACTGACTGACTCGATTCTGACTGACTCTGATCTGAGTGACTCTGTTCTGAGCCACTCAGCTCTGAATGACTCTGCTCTCACTGATTCTGACTCTGTTCTGACTGACTCTGCTCTAACTGACCCTGCTCTGGCTGACTCTGCTCTAACTGAATCTGCTCTGACTGACTCTGCTCTGAATGACTCTGCTCTGACTGATTCTGCTCTGACTGACTCTATTCTGACTGACTCTGTTCGGAGTGACTCTGTTCTGAGCAACTCTGTTCTGACTGACTCTACTCTAACTGACTCAGCTCTGACTGACTCTGCTTTCACTAACTCTTCTCTGACTGATTCTGCTCTGACTGACTCTGTTCTGACTGACCTTGCTCTGACGGACTCTGCTCTGACAGACCCTGCTCTGAGTGATTCGGCTCTGACTGACTCGGCTCTGACAGACCCTGCTCTGGGTGACTCTGCTCTGACTGATTCTGGTCTGACTGACTCTGCTCTGACTGATTCTGCTCTGACTAACTCTGCTCTGACTTACTGTACTCTAACAGACCCTGCTCTGACTGACTCTGCTCTGACTGACTCTCCTCTGACTGAGTCTGCTCTGAAAAACTCTGCTCTCACTGATTCTGCTCTGACTGACTCTGTTCTGACTGACTCTGCTCTAACTGACCCTGCTCTGTCTGACTCTGCTCTAACTGAATTTGCTCTGACTGGCTCTGCTCTGAAAGACTCTGCTCTGACTGATTCTGCTCTGACTGACTCTATTCTGACTGACTCCGATCGGAGTGACTCTGTTCTGAGCGACTCTGTTCTGACTGACTCTGCTCTAACTGACTCGGCTCTGACTGACTCTGCTCTGACTGAATCTGCTCTGACAGACTCTCCTCTGACTGACTCTGCTCTGAAAGACTCTGCTCTCACTGATTCTGCTCTGCCTGACTCTGTTCTGACTGACTCTGCTCTAACTGACCCTGCTCTAACTGAATCTCCTCTGACTAACTCTACTCTGAATGACTCTGCTCTGACTGATTCTGAACTGACTGTCTCTATTCTGACTGACTCTGATCTGAGTGACTCTGTTCTGAGCCACTCAGCTCTGAATGACTCTGCTCTAACTGACTCAGCTCTGACTGACTCTGCTCTGACTGACTCTGCTCTGAGTGACAATGCTCTGACAGACCCTGCTCTGAGTGACTCGGCTCTGACTGACCCTACGCTGACGGACTCGTCTCTGACAGACCCTACTCTGACTGACTCTGTTCAGACTGACTCTACTCTGACTGACTCTGCTCTGACTGACTCTGCTCTGACTGATTCTGCTCTGACTGAATCTGATCTGACTGACCCTGCTCTCTGAGACTCTGCTCTGACTGACTCTACTCTGACTGAATCTTCTCTGTGTGACACTGCTCTTACTGACTCTGATCTGACTGACCCTGCTCTGTGAGTCTCTGCTCTGACTGACTCTGATCTGACTCACCCTGCTCTGACTGACTCTACTCTGACTGACTCTACTCTGACTGAATTTGCTCTGTGTGACACTGCTCTGACTGACTTTACTGTCACTGAATCTGCTCTGTGAGACTCTACTCTGAGTCTGATCTGACTGACTCTACTCTGAGTTACTCTACTTTGTCCGAATCTGCTCTGACTGACTCTGCTCTGACTGAATCTGCTCTGACTGACTCTATTGTAACTGACTCTGATCTGAGTGACTCTGTTCTGAGCGACGCGGTTCTGACTGACCCTGCTCTAACTGACTCGGCTCTAACTGACTCAGCTCTGACTGACTTTACTCTGACTGTTTCTGCTCTGACTGACTCTGCTCTGACTGATTCTGCTCTGACTGACCCTACTCTAGATAACTCTGCTCTGATAGATTCTGGTCTGACTGACGCTGCTCTGACTGATTCTGCTCTGACTAACTCTACTCTGACTGACAGTACTCTAACTGACCCTGCTCTGACTGACTCTGCCCTGACTGACACTCCTCTGACTGACTCTGCTCTGAAAGACTCTGCTCTCACTGATTCTGCTCTGACTGACTCTGTTCTGATTGACTCTGCTCTAACTGACCCTGCTCTGGCTGAATCTGCTCTAACTGAATTTGCTCAGAGTAACTCTGCTCTGACTAACTCTGCTCTGAATGACTCTGCTCTGAATGACTCTGCTCTGACTGATTCTGCTCTGACTGACTCTATTCTGACTGACTCTGATCTGAGTGACTCTGTTCTGAGCGACTCTGTTCTGACTGACTCTGCTCTAACTGAATTTGCTCTGACTGACTCTGCTCTGAATGACTCTGCTCTGACTGATTCTGCTCTGACTGACCCTGCTCTGGGTGACTCCGCTGTGACTAATTCTGGTCTGACTGACTCTGCTGTGACTGACTGTACTCTAACTAACACTGCTATGACTGACTCTGCTCTGACTGACTGTCCTCTGACAGACTCTGCTCTGAAGGACTCTGCTCTCACTGATTCTGCTCTGACTGACTCTGTTCTGATTGACTCTGCTCTAACTGACCCTGCTCTGGCTGAATCTGCTCTAACTGACTTTGCTCAGAGTAACTCTGCTCTGACTGATTCTGCTTTGACTTAGTCTATTCTGACTGACTCTGATCTGAGACGCTGTTCTGAGCGACTCGGCTCTGAATGACTCTCTTCAAACAGACTCGGCTCTGACTGACTCTGCTCTGACTGACTCTACTCTGAGTGACTCTGCGCTAACTGATTCTGCTCTGACAGACCCTGCTCTGATTGACTCGGCTCTGACAGACCCTACTCTGACTGACTCTGTTCAGACTGACTTTACTCTGACTGACTCTGCTATGACTGATTCTGCTCTGACTACCCTGCTCTGGAAAACTCTGCTCTGACTGATTCTGGTCTGACTAACTCTGCTCTGACTGACTGTACTCTAACTGACCCTGCTCTGACTGACTCTGCTCTGACTGACTCTTCTCTGACTGACTCTGCTCTGAAAGACTCTGCTCTCACTGTTTCTGCTCTGACTGACTCTGTTCTGTCTGACTCTGCTCTAACTGACCCTGCTCTGGCTGACTCTGCTCTGACAGACCCTGCTCTGAGTGATTCGGCTCTGACTGACTCTGCTCTGAGTGACTCTGCTCTGACTGATTCTGCTCTGACTGACTCTGTTCTGACTGACCCTGCTCTGACTGACTCTGCTCTGACAGACCCTGCTCTGAGTGACGCGGCTCTGACTGACCCTGCTCTGACTGACTCGGCTCTGACAGACCCTAATCTGACTGTCTCTGCTCTGACAGACCCTGCTCTGGGTGACTCTGCTCTGACTGATTCTGGTCTGACTGACTCTGCTCTGACTGATTCTGCTCTGACTAACTCTGCTCTGACTTACTGTACTCTAACAGACCCTGCTCTGACTGACTCTGCTCTGACTGACTCTCCTCTGACTGACTCTGCTCTGAAAGACTCTGTTCTCACTGATTCTGCTCTGACTGACTCTGTTCTGACTGACTCTGCTCTAACTGAATTTGCTCTGACTGACTCTGCTCTGAATGACTCTGCTCTGACTGATTCTGCTCTGACTGACTCTATTCTGACTGACTCTGATCGGAGTGACTCTGTTCTGAGCGACTCTGTTCTGACTGACTCTACTCTAACTGACTCGGCTCTGACTGACTCTGCTTTTTCTGACTCTTCTCTGACTGATTCTGCTCTGACTGACCCTGCTCTGAGTGACTCTGCTCTGAGTGATTCTGCTCTGACTGCCTCTGTTTTGACTGACCCTGCTCTGACTGACTCTGCTCTGACAGACCCTGCTCTGAGTGATTCGGCTCTGACAGACCCTACTCTGACTGACTCTGTTCAGACTGACTCTACTCTGACTATCTCTGCTCTGACTGACTCTGCTCTGACTGATTCTGCTCTGACTGACCCTGCTCTGGGTGACTCTGCTCTGACTGATTCTGCTCTGACTGACTCTGTTCTGACTGACCCTGCTCTGACTGACTCGGCTCTGACTGACCCTGCTCTGACTGACTCGGCTCTGACAGACCCTACTCTGACTGACTCTGTTCAGACTGACTCTACTCTGACTATCTCTGCTCTGACTGACTCTGCTCTGACTGACCCTGCTCTGGGTGACTCTGCTCTGACTGATTCTGGTCTGACTGACTCTGCTCTGATGATTATTCTCTGACTAACTCTGCTCTGACTTACTGTACTCTAACAGACCCTGCTCTGACTGACTCTGCTCTGATTGACTCTCCTCTGACTGAGTCTGCTCTGAAAGACTCTGCTCTCACTGATTCTGCTCTGACTGACTCTGTTCTGACAGACTCTGCTCTAACTGACCCTGCTCTGGCTGACTCTGCTCTAACTGAATTTGCTCTGACTGACTCTGCTCTGAATGACTCTGCTCTGACTGATTCTGCTCTGACTGACTCTATTCTTACTGATGCTGTTCGGAGTGACTCTGTTCTGAGCGACTCTGTTCTGACTGACTCTGCTCTAACTGACTCGGCTCTGACTGACTCTGCTCTGACTGACTCTGCTCTGAGTGACTCTGTTCTGACTGATTCTTCTCTGACTGACTCTGTTCTGACTGACCCTGCTCTGACTGACTCTGCTCTAACTGACTCGGCTCTGACTGACTCTGCTCTGATAGACACTGCTCTGAGTGACTCGGCTCTGACTGACCCTGCTCTGACTGACCCTGCTCTGTCTGACTCTGCTCTGACTGATTCTGGTCTGACTGACTCTCCTCTGACTGAGACTGCTCTGAAAGACTCTGCTCTCACTGATTCTGCTCTGACTGACTCTGCTCTGACTGACGCTACTCTGACTGACTCTGCTCTGAAAGACCCTACTCTGACTGACTCTGTTCAGACTGACTCTACTCTGACTGACTCTGCTCTGAATGATTCTCCTCTGACTGACTCTGTTCTGACTGACTCTGCTCTAACTGACCCTGCTCTGGCTGACTATGCTCTTACTGAATTTGCTCTGACTTACTCTACTCTGAATGACTCTGCTCTGACTGATTCTGCTCTGACTGACTCTATTCTGACTGACTCTGATCTGAGTGACTCTGTTCTGAGCTACTCGGCTCTGAATGACTCTGCTCTAACTGACTCGGCTCTCACTGACTCTCCTCTGACTGACTCTGCTCCAGATAACTCTGCTCTGACTGATTCTGGTTTGACTGACTCACCTCCGACTGATTCTGCTCTGACTAACTCTGCTCTGACTGACTGTACACTAACTGACCCTTCTCTGACTGACTCTGCTCTGACTGACTCTCCTCTGACTGACTCTGCTCTGAAAGACTCTGCTCTCACTGATTCTGCTCTACCTGACTCAGTCCTGACTGACTCTGCTCTAACTGACCCTGCTGTAACTGAATCTGCTCTGACTAACTCTGCTCTGAATGACTCTGCTCTGACTGACACTACTCTGTCTGAATCTGCTCTAACTGAATTTGCTCTGACTGACTCTGCTCTGAATGACTCTGCTCTGACTGATTCTGAACTGACTGACTCTATTCTGACTGACTCTGATCTGAGTGACTCTGTTCTGAGCCACTCAGCTCTGAATGACTCTGCTCTCACTGATTCTGACTCTGTTCTGACTGACTCTGCTCTAACTGACCCTGCTCTGAATGACTCTGCTCTGACTGATTCTGCTCTGACTGACTCTATTCTGACTGACTCTGATCGGAGTGACTCTGTTCTGAGCGACTCTGTTCTGACTGACTCTGCTCTAACTGACTCGGCTCTGACTGACTCTGCTCTGACTGACTCTGCTCTGAGTGACTCTGCTCTAACTGATTCTGCTCTGAGTGACTCTGTTCTGACTGACCCTGCTCTGACTGACTCTGCTCTGACAGACCCTGCTCTGAGTGGCTCGGCTCTGACTGACCCTGCTCTGACTGACTCGACTCTGACAGACCCTAATCTGACTGACTCGGTTCTGACAGACCCTACTCTGACTGACTCTGTTCAGACTGACTCTACTCTGACTGTCTCTGCTCTGACTGACTCTGCTCTGACTGATTCTGCTCTGACAGACCCTGGTCTGGGTGACTCTGCTCTGACTGATTCTGGTCTGACTGACTCTGCTCTGAGTGACTCTGCTCTGACTTTCTGTACTCTAACAGACCCTGCTCTGACTGACTCTGCTCTGACTGACTCTCCTCTGACTGAGTCTGCTCTGAAAGACTCTGCTCTCACTGATTCTGCTCTGACTGACTCTGTTCTGACTGACTCTGCTCTAACTGACCCTGCTCTGGCTGACTCTGCTCTAACTGAATTTGCTCTGACTGACTCTGCTCTGAGTGACCCTGCTCTGGCTGACTCTGCTCTAACTGAATTTGCTCTGACTGACAGCTCTGACAGACTCTGCTCTGACTGATTCTGCTCTGACTGACTCTATTCTGACTGACGCTGATCGGAGTGACTCTGTTCTGAGCGACTCTGTTCTGACTGACTCTGCTCTAACTGACTCGGCTCTGACTGACTCTGCTCTGACTGACTCTGCTCTGAGTGACTCTGCTCTAACTGATTCTGCTCTGAGTGACTCTGTTCTGACTGACCCTGCTCTGACTGACTCTGCTCTGACAGTCCCTGCTCTGAGTGGCTCGGCTCTGACTGACCCTGCTCCGACTGACTCGACTCTGACAGACCCTAATCTGACTGACTCGGTTCTGACAGACCCTACTCTGACTGACTCTGTTCAGACTGACTCTACTCTGACTGTCTCTGCTCTGACTGACTCTGCTCTGACTGATTCTGCTCTGACAGACCCTGGTCTGGGTGACTCTGCTCTGACTGATTCTGGTCTGACTGACTCTGCTCTGAGTGACTCTGCTCTGACTTTCTGTACTCTAACAGACCCTGCTCTGACTGACTCTGCTCTGACTGACTCTGCTCTGAAAGACTCTGCTCTCACTGATTCTGCTCTGACTGACTCTGTTCTGACTGACTCTGCTCTAACTGACCCTGCTCTGGCTGACTCTGCTCTAACTGAATTTGCTCTGACTGACTCTGCTCTGAGTGACCCTGCTCTGGCTGACTCTGCTCTAACTGAATTTGCTCTGACTGACAGCTCTGACAGACTCTGCTCTGACTGATTCTGCTCTGACTGACTCTGCTCTGACTGACTCTACTCTGACTGATTCTGCTCTGACTGACTCTATTCTGACTGATTCTGATCTGAGTGACTCTGTTCTGAGCCACTCGGCTCTGACTGACTCTGCTCTGACTGACTCAGCTCTGACAGACCCTAATCTGACTGACTCGGCTCTGACTGACCCTACTCTGACTGACTCTGTTCAGACTGACTCTACACTGACTGTCTCTGCTCTGACTGACTCTGCTCTGACTTATTCTGCTCTGACAGACCCTGGTCTGGGTGACTCTGCTCTGACAGATTCTGGTCTGACTGACTCTGCTCTCAGTGACTCTGCTCTGACTTACTGTACTCTAACAGACCCTGGTCTGACTGACTCTGCTCTGACTGACTCTCCTCTGACTAAGTCTGCTCTGAAAGACTCTGCTCTCACTGATTCTGCTCTGACTGACTCTGTTCTGACTGACTCTGCTCTAACTGACCCTGCTCTGGCTGACTCTGCTCTAACTGAATTTGCTCTGACTGACTCTGCTCTGAATGACTCTGCTCTGACTGATTCTGCCCTGACTGACTCTGTTCTGACTGATTCTGCTCTGACTGACTCTGTTCTGACTGACCCTGCTCTGACTGACTCTGCTCTAACTGACTTGGCTCTGACTGACTCTGCTCTGACAGACCCTGCTCTGAGTGACTCGGCTCTGACTGACCCTGCTCTGACTGACTCGACTCTGACAGACCCTAATCTGACTGACTCGGCTCTGACAGACCCTACTCTGACTGACTCTGTTCAGACTGACTCTATTCTGACTGTCTCTGCTCTGACTGACTCTGCTCTGACTGATTCTGGTCTGACTGACTCTCCTCTGACTGAGACTGCTCTGAAAGAGTCTGCTCTCACTGATTCTGCTCTGACTGACTCTGTTCTGACTGACTCTGCTCTAACTGACCCTGCTCTGGCTGACTATGCTCTAACTGAATTTGCTCTGACTTACTCTACTCTAAATGACACTGCTCTGACTAATTCTGCTCTGACTGACTCTATTCTGACTGACTCTGATCTGAGTGACTCTGTTCTGAGCCACTCGGCTCTGCATGACTCTGCTGTAACTGACACGGCTCTCACTGACTCTCCTCTGACTGACTCTGCTCTGACTGATTCTGGTCTGACTGACTCTGCTCCGACTGATTCTGTTCTGACTAACTCTGCTCTGACTGACTGTACACTAACTGACCCTGCTCTGACTGACTCTGCTCTGACTGACTCTCCTCTGACAGACTCTGCTCTGAAAGACTCTGCTTTCACTGATTCTGCTCTGCCTGACTCTGTTCTGACTGACTCTGCTCTAACTGATCCTGCTCTAACTGAATCTGCTCTGACTAACTCTGCTCTGAATGACTCTGCTCTGACTGACACTACTCTGTCAGAATCTGCTCTAACTGAATTTGCTCTGACTGACTCTGCTCTGAATGACTCTGCTCTGACTGATTCTGAACTGACTGACTCGATTCTGACTGACTCTGATCTGAGTGACTCTGTTCTGAGCCACTCAGCTCTGAATGACTCTGCTCTCACTGATTCTGACTCTGTTCTGACTGACTCTGCTCTAACTGACCCTGCTCTGGCTGACTCTGCTCTAACTGAATCTGCTCTGACTGACTCTGCTCTGAATGACTCTGCTCTGACTGATTCTGCTCTGACTGACTCTATTCTGACTGACTCTGATCGGAGTGACTCTGTTCTGAGCAACTCTGTTCTGACTGACTCTACTCTAACTGACTCAGCTCTGACTGACTCTGCTTTCACTAACTCTTCTCTGACTGATTCTGCTCTGACTGACTCTGTTCTGACTGACCTTGCTCTGACGGACTCTGCTCTGACAGACCCTGCTCTGAGTGATTCGGCTCTGACTGACTCGGCTCTGACAGACCCTGCTCTGGGTGACTCTGCTCTGACTGATTCTGGTCTGACTGACTCTGCTCTGACTGATTCTGCTCTGACTAACTCTGCTCTGACTTACTGTACTCTAACAGACCCTGCTCTGACTGACTCTGCTCTGACTGACTCTCCTCTGACTGAGTCTGCTCTGAAAAACTCTGCTCTCACTGATTCTGCTCTGACTGACTCTGTTCTGACTGACTCTGCTCTAACTGACCCTGCTCTGTCTGACTCTGCTCTAACTGAATTTGCTCTGACTGGCTCTGCTCTGAAAGACTCTGCTCTGACTGATTCTGCTCTGACTGACTCTATTCTGACTGACTCCGATCGGAGTGACTCTGTTCTGAGCGACTCTGTTCTGACTGACTCTGCTCTAACTGACTCGGCTCTGACTGACTCTGCTCTGACTGAATCTGCTCTGACAGACTCTCCTCTGACTGACTCTGCTCTGAAAGACTCTGCTCTCACTGATTCTGCTCTGCCTGACTCTGTTCTGACTGACTCTGCTCTAACTGACCCTGCTCTAACTGAATCTCCTCTGACTAACTCTACTCTGAATGACTCTGCTCTGACTGATTCTGAACTGACTGTCTCTATTCTGACTGACTCTGATCTGAGTGACTCTGTTCTGAGCCACTCAGCTCTGAATGACTCTGCTCTAACTGACTCAGCTCTGACTGACTCTGCTCTGACTGACTCTGCTCTGAGTGACAATGCTCTGACAGACCCTGCTCTGAGTGACTCGGCTCTGACTGACCCTACGCTGACGGACTCGTCTCTGACAGACCCTACTCTGACTGACTCTGTTCAGACTGACTCTACTCTGACTGACTCTGCTCTGACTGACTCTGCTCTGACTGATTCTGCTCTGACTGAATCTGATCTGACTGACCCTGCTCTCTGAGACTCTGCTCTGACTGACTCTACTCTGACTGAATCTTCTCTGTGTGACACTGCTCTTACTGACTCTGATCTGACTGACCCTGCTCTGTGAGTCTCTGCTCTGACTGACTCTGATCTGACTCACCCTGCTCTGACTGACTCTACTCTGACTGACTCTACTCTGACTGAATTTGCTCTGTGTGACACTGCTCTGACTGACTTTACTGTCACTGAATCTGCTCTGTGAGACTCTACTCTGAGTCTGATCTGACTGACTCTACTCTGAGTTACTCTACTTTGTCCGAATCTGCTCTGACTGACTCTGCTCTGACTGAATCTGCTCTGACTGACTCTATTGTAACTGACTCTGATCTGAGTGACTCTGTTCTGAGCGACGCGGTTCTGACTGACCCTGCTCTAACTGACTCGGCTCTAACTGACTCAGCTCTGACTGACTTTACTCTGACTGTTTCTGCTCTGACTGACTCTGCTCTGACTGATTCTGCTCTGACTGACCCTACTCTAGATAACTCTGCTCTGATAGATTCTGGTCTGACTGACGCTGCTCTGACTGATTCTGCTCTGACTAACTCTACTCTGACTGACAGTACTCTAACTGACCCTGCTCTGACTGACTCTGCCCTGACTGACACTCCTCTGACTGACTCTGCTCTGAAAGACTCTGCTCTCACTGATTCTGCTCTGACTGACTCTGTTCTGATTGACTCTGCTCTAACTGACCCTGCTCTGGCTGAATCTGCTCTAACTGAATTTGCTCAGAGTAACTCTGCTCTGACTAACTCTGCTCTGAATGACTCTGCTCTGAATGACTCTGCTCTGACTGATTCTGCTCTGACTGACTCTATTCTGACTGACTCTGATCTGAGTGACTCTGTTCTGAGCGACTCTGTTCTGACTGACTCTGCTCTAACTGAATTTGCTCTGACTGACTCTGCTCTGAATGACTCTGCTCTGACTGATTCTGCTCTGACTGACCCTGCTCTGGGTGACTCCGCTGTGACTAATTCTGGTCTGACTGACTCTGCTGTGACTGACTGTACTCTAACTAACACTGCTATGACTGACTCTGCTCTGACTGACTGTCCTCTGACAGACTCTGCTCTGAAGGACTCTGCTCTCACTGATTCTGCTCTGACTGACTCTGTTCTGATTGACTCTGCTCTAACTGACCCTGCTCTGGCTGAATCTGCTCTAACTGACTTTGCTCAGAGTAACTCTGCTCTGACTGATTCTGCTTTGACTTAGTCTATTCTGACTGACTCTGATCTGAGACGCTGTTCTGAGCGACTCGGCTCTGAATGACTCTCTTCAAACAGACTCGGCTCTGACTGACTCTGCTCTGACTGACTCTACTCTGAGTGACTCTGCGCTAACTGATTCTGCTCTGACAGACCCTGCTCTGATTGACTCGGCTCTGACAGACCCTACTCTGACTGACTCTGTTCAGACTGACTTTACTCTGACTGACTCTGCTATGACTGATTCTGCTCTGACTACCCTGCTCTGGAAAACTCTGCTCTGACTGATTCTGGTCTGACTAACTCTGCTCTGACTGACTGTACTCTAACTGACCCTGCTCTGACTGACTCTGCTCTGACTGACTCTTCTCTGACTGACTCTGCTCTGAAAGACTCTGCTCTCACTGTTTCTGCTCTGACTGACTCTGTTCTGTCTGACTCTGCTCTAACTGACCCTGCTCTGGCTGACTCTGCTCTGACAGACCCTGCTCTGAGTGATTCGGCTCTGACTGACTCTGCTCTGAGTGACTCTGCTCTGACTGATTCTGCTCTGACTGACTCTGTTCTGACTGACCCTGCTCTGACTGACTCTGCTCTGACAGACCCTGCTCTGAGTGACGCGGCTCTGACTGACCCTGCTCTGACTGACTCGGCTCTGACAGACCCTAATCTGACTGTCTCTGCTCTGACAGACCCTGCTCTGGGTGACTCTGCTCTGACTGATTCTGGTCTGACTGACTCTGCTCTGACTGATTCTGCTCTGACTAACTCTGCTCTGACTTACTGTACTCTAACAGACCCTGCTCTGACTGACTCTGCTCTGACTGACTCTCCTCTGACTGACTCTGCTCTGAAAGACTCTGTTCTCACTGATTCTGCTCTGACTGACTCTGTTCTGACTGACTCTGCTCTAACTGAATTTGCTCTGACTGACTCTGCTCTGAATGACTCTGCTCTGACTGATTCTGCTCTGACTGACTCTATTCTGACTGACTCTGATCGGAGTGACTCTGTTCTGAGCGACTCTGTTCTGACTGACTCTACTCTAACTGACTCGGCTCTGACTGACTCTGCTTTTTCTGACTCTTCTCTGACTGATTCTGCTCTGACTGACCCTGCTCTGAGTGACTCTGCTCTGAGTGATTCTGCTCTGACTGCCTCTGTTTTGACTGACCCTGCTCTGACTGACTCTGCTCTGACAGACCCTGCTCTGAGTGATTCGGCTCTGACAGACCCTACTCTGACTGACTCTGTTCAGACTGACTCTACTCTGACTATCTCTGCTCTGACTGACTCTGCTCTGACTGATTCTGCTCTGACTGACCCTGCTATGGGTGACTCTGCTCTGACTGATTCTGCTCTGACTGACTCTGTTCTGACTGACCCTGCTCTGACTGACTCGGCTCTGACTGACCCTGCTCTGACTGACTCGGCTCTGACAGACCCTACTCTGACTGACTCTGTTCAGACTGACTCTACTCTGACTATCTCTGCTCTGACTGACTCTGCTCTGACTGACCCTGCTCTGGGTGACTCTGCTCTGACTGATTCTGGTCTGACTGACTCTGCTCTGATGATTATTCTCTGACTAACTCTGCTCTGACTTACTGTACTCTAACAGACCCTGCTCTGACTGACTCTGCTCTGATTGACTCTCCTCTGACTGAGTCTGCTCTGAAAGACTCTGCTCTCACTGATTCTGCTCTGACTGACTCTGTTCTGACAGACTCTGCTCTAACTGACCCTGCTCTGGCTGACTCTGCTCTAACTGAATTTGCTCTGACTGACTCTGCTCTGAATGACTCTGCTCTGACTGATTCTGCTCTGACTGACTCTATTCTTACTGATGCTGTTCGGAGTGACTCTGTTCTGAGCGACTCTGTTCTGACTGACTCTGCTCTAACTGACTCGGCTCTGACTGACTCTGCTCTGACTGACTCTGCTCTGAGTGACTCTGTTCTGACTGATTCTTCTCTGACTGACTCTGTTCTGACTGACCCTGCTCTGACTGACTCTGCTCTAACTGACTCGGCTCTGACTGACTCTGCTCTGATAGACACTGCTCTGAGTGACTCGGCTCTGACTGACCCTGCTCTGACTGACCCTGCTCTGTCTGACTCTGCTCTGACTGATTCTGGTCTGACTGACTCTCCTCTGACTGAGACTGCTCTGAAAGACTCTGCTCTCACTGATTCTGCTCTGACTGACTCTGCTCTGACTGACGCTACTCTGACTGACTCTGCTCTGAAAGACCCTACTCTGACTGACTCTGTTCAGACTGACTCTACTCTGACTGACTCTGCTCTGAATGATTCTCCTCTGACTGACTCTGTTCTGACTGACTCTGCTCTAACTGACCCTGCTCTGGCTGACTATGCTCTTACTGAATTTGCTCTGACTTACTCTACTCTGAATGACTCTGCTCTGACTGATTCTGCTCTGACTGACTCTATTCTGACTGACTCTGATCTGAGTGACTCTGTTCTGAGCTACTCGGCTCTGAATGACTCTGCTCTAACTGACTCGGCTCTCACTGACTCTCCTCTGACTGACTCTGCTCCAGATAACTCTGCTCTGACTGATTCTGGTTTGACTGACTCACCTCCGACTGATTCTGCTCTGACTAACTCTGCTCTGACTGACTGTACACTAACTGACCCTTCTCTGACTGACTCTGCTCTGACTGACTCTCCTCTGACTGACTCTGCTCTGAAAGACTCTGCTCTCACTGATTCTGCTCTACCTGACTCAGTCCTGACTGACTCTGCTCTAACTGACCCTGCTGTAACTGAATCTGCTCTGACTAACTCTGCTCTGAATGACTCTGCTCTGACTGACACTACTCTGTCTGAATCTGCTCTAACTGAATTTGCTCTGACTGACTCTGCTCTGAATGACTCTGCTCTGACTGATTCTGAACTGACTGACTCTATTCTGACTGACTCTGATCTGAGTGACTCTGTTCTGAGCCACTCAGCTCTGAATGACTCTGCTCTCACTGATTCTGACTCTGTTCTGACTGACTCTGCTCTAACTGACCCTGCTCTGGCTGACTCTGCTCTAACTGATTCTGCTCTGACTGACTCTGCTCTGAATGACTCTGCTCTGACTGATTCTGCTCTGACTGACTCTATTCTGACTGACTCTGATCGGAGTGACTCTGTTCTGAGCGACTCTGTTCTGACTGACTCTACTCTAACTGACTCGGCTCTGACTGACTCTGCTTTGACTGACTCTTCTCTGACTGGTTCTGCTCTGACTGACCCTGCTCTGAGTGATGCTGCTCTGAGTGATTCTGCTCTGACTGACTCTGTTCTGACTGACCCTGCTCTGACTGACTCTGCTCTGACAGACCCTGCTCTGAGTGATTCGGCTCTGACTGACTCGGCTCTGACAGACCCTAACTTGACTGACTCGGCTCTGACAGACCCTACTCTGACTGACTCGGTTCAGACTGACTCTACTCTGAATGTCTCTGCTCTGACTGACTCTGCTCTGACTGATTCTGCTCTGACTGACCCTACTCTGGGTGACTCTGTTCTGACTGATTCTGGACTGACTGACTCTGCTCTGACTGATTATTCTCTGACTTGCTCTGCTCTGACTTACTGTGCTCTAACAGACCCTGCTCTGACTGACTCTGCTCTGACTGACTCTCCTCTGACTGAGTCTGCTCTGAAAGACGCTGCTCTCACTGATTCTGCTCTGACTGACTCTGTTCTGACTGACTCTGCTCTAACTGACCCTGCGCTGGCTGACTCTGCTCTAACTGAATTTGCTCTGACTGACTCTGCTCTGACTGACTCTGCTCTGACTGACTCTACTCTGACTGACTCTGCTCTGAGTGACTCTGCTCTGACTGATTCTGCTCTGACTGACTCTGTTCTGACTGACCCTGCTCTGACTGACTCTGCTCTGACAGACCCTGCTCTGACTGACTCGGCTCTGACTGACCCTGCTCTGACCGACTCGGCTCTGACAGACCCTAATCTGACTGACTCGGCTCTGACAGACCCTACTCTGACTGTCTCTGTTCAGACTGACTCTATTCTGGCTGTCTCTGCTCTGACTGACTCTCCTCTGACTGAGTCTGCTCTGAAAGACTCTGCTCTCACTGATTCTGCTCTGACTGACTCTGTTCTGACTGACTCTGCTCTAACCGAATTTGCTCTGACTGGCTCTGCTCTGAACGACTCTGCTCTGACTGATTCTGCTCTGACTGTCTCTGCTCTGACAGACCCTGCTCTGGGTGACTCTGCTCTGACTGATTCTGCTCTGACTGACTCTCCTCTGACTGAGTCTGCTCTGAAAGACTCTGCTCTCACTAATTCTGCTCTGACTGACTCTGTTCTGACTGTCTCTGCTCTAACTGACCCTGCTCTGGCTGACTCTGCTCTAACTGAATTTGCTCTGACTGGCTCTGCTCTGAAAGACTCTGCTCTGACTGATTCTGCTCTGACTGACTCTATTCTGACTGACTCCGATCGGAGTGACTCTGTTCTGAGCGACTCTGTTCTGACTGACTCTGCTCTAACTGACTCGGTTCTGACTGACTCTGCTCTGACTGACCCTGCTCTAGATAACTCTGCTCTGACTGATTCTGGTCTGACTGACTCTGCTCCGACTGATTCTGCTCTGACTAACTCTGCTCTGACTGACTTTACTCTAACTGACCCTGCTCTGACTGAATCTGCTCTGACTGACTCTCCTCTGACTGACTCTGCTCTGAAAGACTCTGCTCTCACTGATTCTGCTCTGCCTGACTCTGTTCTGACTGACTCTGCTCTAACTGACCCTGCTCTAACTGAATCTCCTCTGACTAACTCTGCTCTGAATGACTCTGCTCTGACTGATTCTGAACTGACTGACTCTATTCTGACTGACTCTGATCTGAGTGACTCTGTTCTGAGCCACTCAGCTCTGAATGACTCTGCTCTAACTGACTCAGCTCTGACTGACTCTGCTCTGACTGACTCTGCTCTGAGTGACAATGCTCTGACAGACCCTGCTCTGAGTGACTCGGCTCTGACTGACCTTACACTGAAGGACTCGTCTCTGACAGACCCTACTCTGACTGACTCTGTTCAGACTGACTCTACTCTGACTGACTCTGCTCTGACTGACTCTGCTCTGACTGATTCTGCTCTGACTGAATCTGATCTGACTGACCCTGCTCTCTGAGACTCTGCTCTGACTGACTCTACTCTGACTGAATCTTCTCTGTGTGACACTGCTCTTACTGACTCTGATCTGACTGACCCTGCTCTGTGAGACTCTGCTCTGACTGACTCTGATCTGACTCACCCTGCTCTGACTGACTCTACTCTGACTGACTCTACTCTGACTGAATTTGCTCTGTGTGACACTGCTCTGACTGACTTTACTGTCACTGAATCTGCTCTGTGAGACTCTACTCTGAGTTACTCTACTTTGTCCGAATCTGCTCTGACTGACTCTGCTCTGACTGAATCTGCTCTGACTGACTCTATTGTAACTGACTCTGATCTGAGTGACTCTGTTCTGAGCGACGCGGTTCTGACAGACCCTGCTCTAACTGACTCGGCTCTAACTGACTCAGCTCTGACTGACTCTGCTCTGACTGACTCTGCTGTGGGTGACTCTGCTCTGACTGATTCTGCTCTGACTGTCTCTTTTCTGACTGACTCTGCTCTGACTGACTCTGCTCTGATGACTCGGCTCTGACAGACCCTACTCTGACTGACTCTGTTCAGACTGACTTTACTCTGACTGTTTCTGCTCTGACTGACTCTCCTCTGACTGATTCTGCTCTGACTGACCCTACTCTAGATAACTCTGCTCTGACAGATTCTGGTCTGACTGACGCTGCTCTGACTGATTCTGCTCTGACTAACTCTACTCTGACTGACAGTACTCTAACTGACCCTGCTCTGACTGACTCTGCCCTGACTGACTCTCCTCTGACTGACTCTGCTCTGAAAGACTCTGCTCTCACTGATTCTGCTCTGACTGACTCTGTTCTGACTGACCCTGCTCTAACTGACCCTGCTCTAACTGAATCTGCTCTGACTAACTCTGCTCTGAATGACTCTGCTCTGACTGATTCTGGTCTGACTGACTCTCCTCTGACTGACTCTGCTCTGAAAGACTCTGCTCTCACTGATTCTGCTCTGACTGACTCTGTTCTGACTGACCCTGCTCTAACTGACCCTGCTCTAACTGAATCTGCTCTGACTAACTCTGCTCTGAATGACTCTGCTCTGAATGACTCTGCTCTGACTGATTCTGCTCTGACTGACTCTATTCTGACTGACTCTGATCTGAGTGACTCTGTTCTGAGCGACTCTGTTCTGACTGACTCTGCTCTAACTGATTTGGCTCTGACTGACTCTGCTCTGACTGACTCTGCTCTGACTGATTCTGCTCTGACTGACCCTGCTCTGGGTGACTCCGCTGTGACTAATTCTGGTCTGACTGACTCTGCTGTGACTGATTCTGGTCTGACTAACTCTGCTCTGACTGACTGTACTCTAACTAACACTGCTATGACTGACTCTGCTCTGACTGACTGTCCTCTGACAGACTCTGCTCTGAAGGACTCTGCTCTCACTGATTCTGCTCTGACTGACTCGGCTCTGAATGACTCTCTTCAAACAGACTCGGCTCTGACTGACTCTGCTCTGACTGACTCTGCTCTGAGTGACTCTGCGCTAACTGATTCTGCTCTGACTGACTCTGTTCTGACTGACTCTGCTCTGACTGACTCTGCTCTGACAGACCCTGCTCTGATTGACTCGGCTCTGACAGACCCTACTCTGACTGACTCTGTTCAGACTGACTTTACTCTGACTGACTCTGCTATGACTGATTCTGCTCTGACTGCCCTGCTCTGGATAACTCTGCTCTAACTGAATCTGCTCTGACTAACTCTGCTCTGAATGACTCTGCTCTGACTGACACTACTCTGTCTGACTCTGCTCTAACTGAAATTGCTCTGACTGACTCTGCTCTGAATGACTCTGCTCTGACTGATTCTGAACTGACTGACTCTATTCTGACTGACTCTGATCTGAGTGACTCTGTTCTGAGCCACTCAGCTCTGAATGACTCTGCTCTAACTGACTCAGCTCTGACTGACTCTGCTCTGACTGATTCTGCTCTGACTGACTCTATTCTGACTGACTCTGATCGGAGTGACTCTGTTCTGAGCGACTCTGTTCTGACTGACTCTACTCTAACTGACTCAGCTCTGACTGACTCTGCTTTGACTGACTCTTCTCTGACTGGTTCTGCTCTGACTGACCCTGCTCTGAGTGATGCTGCTCTGAGTGATTCTGCTCTGACTGACTCTGTTCTGACTGACCCTGCTCTGACTGACTCTGCTCTGACAGACCCTGCTCTGAGTGATTCGGCTCTGACTGACTCGGCTCTGACAGACCCTAACTTGACTGACTCGGCTCTGACAGACCCTACTCTGACTGACTCGGTTCAGACTGACTCTACTCTGAATGTCTCTGCTCTGACTGACTCTGCTCTGACTGATTCTGCTCTGACTGACCCTACTCTGGGTGACTCTGTTCTGACTGATTCTGGACTGACTGACTCTGCTCTGACTGATTATTCTCTGACTTACTCTGCTCTGACTTACTGTGCTCTAACAGACCCTGCTCTGACTGACTCTGCTCTGACTGACTCTCCTCTGACTGAGTCTGCTCTGAAAGACGCTGCTCTCACTGATTCTGCTCTGACTGACTCTGTTCTGACTGACTCTGCTCTAACTGACCCTGCGCTGGCTGACTCTGCTCTAACTGAATTTGCTCTGACTGACTCTGCTCTGACTGACTCTGCTCTGACTGACTCTACTCTGACTGACTCTGCTCTGAGTGACTCTGCTCTGACTGATTCTGCTCTGACTGACTCTGTTCTGACTGACCCTGCTCTGACTGACTCTGCTCTGACAGACCCTGCTCTGACTGACTCGGCTCTGACAGACCCTAATCTGACTGACTCGGCTCTGACAGACCCTACTCTGACTGTCTCTGTTCAGACTGACTCTATTCTGGCTGTCTCTGCTCTGACTGACTCTCCTCTGACTGAGTCTGCTCTGAAAGACTCTGCTCTCACTGATTCTGCTCTGACTGACTCTGTTCTGACTGACTCTGCTCTAACCGAATTTGCTCTGACTGGCTCTGCTCTGAATGACTCTGCTCTGACTGATTCTGCTCTGACTGTCTCTGCTCTGACAGACCCTGCTCTGGGTGACTCTGCTCTGACTGATTCTGCTCTGACTGACTCTCCTCTGACTGAGTCTGCTCTGAAAGACTCTGCTCTCACTAATTCTGCTCTGACTGACTCTGTTCTGACTGACTCTGCTCTAACTGACCCTGCTCTGGCTGACTCTGCTCTAACTGAATTTGCTCTGACTGGCTCTGCTCTGAAAGACTCTGCTCTGACTGATTCTGCTCTGACTGACTCTATTCTGACTGACTCCGATCGGAGTGACTCTGTTCTGAGCGACTCTGTTCTGACTGACTCTGCTCTAACTGACTCGGCTCTGACTGACTCTGCTCTGACTGACCCTGCTCTAGATAACTCTGCTCTGACTGATTCTGGTCTGACTGACTCTGCTCCGACTGATTCTGCTCTGACTAACTCTGCTCTGACTGACTTTACTCTAACTGACCCTGCTCTGACTGAATCTGCTCTGACTGACTCTCCTCTGACTGACTCTGCTCTGAAAGACTCTGCTCTCACTGATTCTGCTCTGCCTGACTCTGTTCTGACTGACTCTGCTCTAACTGACCCTGCTCTAACTGAATCTCCTCTGACTAACTCTGCTCTGAATGACTCTGCTCTGACTGATTCTGAACTGACTGACTCTATTCTGACTGACTCTGATCTGAGTGACTCTGTTCTGAGCCACTCAGCTCTGAATGACTCTGCTCTAACTGACTCAGCTCTGACTGACTCTGCTCTGACTGACTCTGCTCTGAGTGACAATGCTCTGACAGACCCTGCTCTGAGTGACTCGGCTCTGACTGACCTTACACTGAAGGACTCGTCTCTGACAGACCCTACTCTGACTGACTCTGTTCAGACTGACTCTACTCTGACTGACTCTGCTCTGACTGACTCTGCTCTGACTGATTCTGCTCTGACTGAATCTGATCTGACTGACCCTGCTCTCTGAGACTCTGCTCTGACTGACTCTACTCTGACTGAATCTTCTCTGTGTGACACTGCTCTTACTGACTCTGATCTGACTGACCCTGCTCTGTGAGACTCTGCTCTGACTGACTCTGATCTGACTCACCCTGCTCTGACTGACTCTACTCTGACTGACTCTACTCTGACTGAATTTGCTCTGTGTGACACTGCTCTGACTGACTTTACTGTCACTGAATCTGCTCTGTGAGACTCTACTCTGAGTCTGATCTGACTGACTCTACTCTGAGTTACTCTACTTTGTCCGAATCTGCTCTGACTGACTCTGCTCTGACTGAATCTGCTCTGACTGACTCTATTGTAACTGACTCTGATCTGAGTGACTCTGTTCTGAGCGACGCGGTTCTGACTGACCCTGCTCTAACTGACTCGGCTCTAACTGACTCAGCTCTGACTGACTCTGCTCTGACTGACTCTGCTGTGGGTGACTCTGCTCTGACTGATTCTGCTCTGACTGTCTCTTTTCTGACTGACTCTGCTCTGACTGACTCTGCTCTGATGACTCGGCTCTGACAGACCCTACTCTGACTGACTCTGTTCAGACTGACTTTACTCTGACTGTTTCTGCTCTGACTGACTCTGCTCTGACTGATTCTGCTCTGACTGACCCTACTCTAGATAACTCTGCTCTGACAGATTCTGGTCTGACTGACGCTGCTCTGACTGATTCTGCTCTGACTAACTCTACTCTGACTGACAGTACTCTAACTGACCCTGCTCTGACTGACTCTGCCCTGACTGACTCTCCTCTGACTGACTCTGCTCTGAAAGACTCTGCTCTCACTGATTCTGCTCTGACTGACTCTGTTCTGACTGACCCTGCTCTAACTGACCCTGCTCTAACTGAATCTGCTCTGACTAACTCTGCTCTGAATGACTCTGCTCTGACTGATTCTGGTCTGACTGACTCTCCTCTGACTGACTCTGCTCTGAAAGACTCTGCTCTCACTGATTCTGCTCTGACTGACTCTGTTCTGACTGACCCTGCTCTAACTGACCCTGCTCTAACTGAATCTGCTCTGACTAACTCTGCTCTGAATGACTCTGCTCTGAATGACTCTGCTCTGACTGATTCTGCTCTGACTGACTCTATTCTGACTGACTCTGATCTGAGTGACTCTGTTCTGAGCGACTCTGTTCTGACTGACTCTGCTCTAACTGATTTGGCTCTGACTGACTCTGCTCTGACTGACTCTGCTCTGACTGATTCTGCTCTGACTGACCCTGCTCTGGGTGACTCCGCTGTGACTAATTCTGGTCTGACTGACTCTGCTGTGACTGATTCTGGTCTGACTAACTCTGCTCTGACTGACTGTACTCTAACTAACACTGCTATGACTGACTCTGCTCTGACTGACTGTCCTCTGACAGACTCTGCTCTGAAGGACTCTGCTCTCACTGATTCTGCTCTGACTGACTCGGCTCTGAATGACTCTCTTCAAACAGACTCGGCTCTGACTGACTCTGCTCTGACTGACTCTGCTCTGAGTGACTCTGCGCTAACTGATTCTGCTCTGACTGACTCTGTTCTGACTGACTCTGCTCTGACTGACTCTGCTCTGACAGACCCTGCTCTGATTGACTCGGCTCTGACAGACCCTACTCTGACTGACTCTGTTCAGACTGACTTTACTCTGACTGACTCTGCTATGACTGATTCTGCTCTGACTGCCCTGCTCTGGATAACTCTGCTCTGACTGATTCTGGTCTGACTAACTCTGCTCTGACTGACTGTACTCTAACTGACCCTGCTCTGACTGACTCTGCTCTGACTGACTCTTCTCTGACTGACTCTGCTCTGAAAGACTCTGCTCTCACTGTTTCTGCTCTGACTGACTCTGTTCTGTCTGACTCTGCTCTAACTGACCCTGCTCTGGCTGACTCTGCTCTGACAGACCCTGCTCTGAGTGATTCGGCTCTGACTGACCCTGCTCTGAATGACTCTGCTCTGACTGATTCTGCTCTGACTGACTTTATTCTGACTGACTCTGATCTGAGTGACTCTGTTCTGAGCCACTCGGCTCTGAATGACTCTGCTCTAACTGACTCGGCTCTGACTGGCTCTACTCTGACTGACTCTGCTCTGAGTGACTCTGCTCTGACTGATTCTGCTCTGACTGACTCTGTTCTGACTGACCCTGCTCTGACTGACTCTGCTCTGACAGAGCCTGCTCTGAGTGACGCGGCTCTGACTGGCTCTACTCTGACTGACTCTGCTCTGAGTGACTCTTCTCTGACTGATTCTGCTCTGACTGACTCTGTTCTGACTGACCCTGCTCTGTCTGACTCTGCTCTGACAGACCCTGCTCTGAGTGACGCGGCTCTGACTGACCCTGCTCTGACTGACTCGGCTCTGACAGACCCTAATCTGACTGTCTCTGCTCTGACAGACCCTGCTCTGGGTGACTCTGCTCTGACTGATTCTGGTCTGACTGACTCTGCTCTGACTGATTCTGCTCTGACTAACTCTGCTCTGACTTACTGTACTCTAACAGACCCTGCTCTGACTGACTCTGCTCTGACTGACTCTCCTCTGACTGACTCTGCTCTGAAAGACTCTGTTCTCACTGATTCTGCTCTGACTGACTCTGTTCTGACTGACTCTGATCTGACTGACCCTGCTCTGTGAGACTCTGCTCTGACTGACTCTGATCTGACTCACCCTGCTCTGACTGACTCTACTCTGACTGACTCTACTCTGACTGAATTTGCTCTGTGTGACACTGCTCTGACTGACTTTACTGTCACTGAATCTGCTCTGTGAGACTCTACTCTGAGTCTGATCTGATTGACTCTACTCTGAGTTACTCTACTTTGTCTGAATCTGCTCTGACTGAATCTGCTCTGACTGACTCTATTGTAACTGACTCTGATCTGAGTGACTCTGTTCTGAGCGACGCGGTTCTGACTGACTCTGCTCTAACTGACTCGGCTCTAACTGACTCAGCTCTGACTGACTCTGCTCTGACTGACTCTGCTGTGGGTGACTCTGCTCTGACTGATTCTGCTCTGACTGTCTCTTTTCTGACTGACTCTGCTCTGACTGACTCTGCTCTGATGACTCGGCTCTGACGGACCCTACTCTGACTGACTCTGTTCAGACTGACTTTACTCTGACTGTTTCTGCTCTGACTGAGTCTGCTCTGACTGATTCTGCTCTGACTGACCCTACTCTAGATAACTCTGCTCTGACAGATTCTGGTCTGACTGACGCTGCTCTGACTGATTCTGCTCTGACTAACTCTACTCTGACTGACAGTACTCTAACTGACCCTGCTCTGACTGACTCTGCCCTGACTGACTCTCCTCTGACTGACTCTGCTCTGAAAGACTCTGCTCTCACTGATTCTGCTCTGACTGACTCTGTTCTGACGGACCCTGCTCTAACTGACCCTGCTCTAACTGAATCTGCTCTGACTAACTCTGCTCTGAATGACTCTGCTCTGACTGATTCTGCTCTGACTGACTCTATTCTGACTGAATCTGATCTGAGTGACTCTGTTCTGAGCGACTCTGTTCTGACTGACTCTGCTCTAACTGATTTGGCTCTGACTGACCCTGCTCTGGGTGACTCCGCTGTGACTAATTCTGGTCTGACTGACTCTGCTGTGACTGATTCTGGTCTGACTAACTCTGCTCTGACTGACTGTACTCTAACTAACACTGCTATGACTGACTCTGCTCTGACTGACTGTCCTCTGACAGACTCTGCTCTGAAGGACTCTGCTCTCACTGATTCTGCTCTGACTGACTCTGTTCTGATTGACTCTGCTCTAACTGACCCTGCTCTGGCTGAATCTGCTCTAACTGAATTTGCTCAGAGTAACTCTGCTCTGACTGATTCTGCTTTGACTTACTCTATTCTGACTGACTCTGATCTGAGACGCTGTTCTGAGCGACTCGGCTCTGAATGACTCTCTTCAAACAGACTCGGCTCTGACTGACTCTGCTCTGACTGACTCTGCTCTGAGTGACTCTGCGCTAACTGATTCTGCTCTGACAGACCCTGCTCTGATTGACTCGGCTCTGACAGACCCTACTCTGACTGACTCTGTTCAGACTGACTTTACTCTGACTGACTCTGCTATGACTGATTCTGCTCTGACTGCCCTGCTCTGGATAACTCTGCTCTGACTGATTCTGGTCTGACTAACTCTGCTCTGACTGACTGTACTCTAACTGACCCTGCTCTGACTGACTCTGCTCTGACTGACTCTTCTCTGACTGACTCTGCTCTGAAAGACTCTGCTCTCACTGTTTCTGCTCTGACTGACTCTGTTCTGTCTGACTCTGCTCTAACTGACCCTGCTCTGGCTGACTCTGCTCTGACAGACCCTGCTCTGAGTGATTCGGCTCTGACTGACCCTGCTCTGAATGACTCTGCTCTGACTGATTCTGCTCTGACTGACTTTATTCTGACTGACTCTGATCTGAGTGACTCTGTTCTGAGCCACTCGGCTCTGAATGACTCTGCTCTAACTGACTCGGCTCTGACTGGCTCTACTCTGACTGACTCTGCTCTGACTGATTCTGCTCTGACTGACTCTGTTCTGACTGACCCTGCTCTGACTGACTCTGCTCTGACAGACCCTGCTCTGAGTGACGCGGCTCTGACTGACCCTGCTCTGACTGACTCGGCTCTGACAGACCCTAATCTGACTATCTCTGCTCTAACAGACCCTGCTCTGACTGACTCTGCTCTGACTGACTCTCCTCTGACTGACTCTGCTCTGAAAGACTCTGTTCTCACTGATTCTGCTCTGACTGACTCTGTTCTGACTGACTCTGATCTGACTGACTCTTCTCTGACTGACTCTGTTCTGTCTGACTCTGCTCTAACTGACCCTGCTCTGGCTGACCCTGCTCTGGCTGATTCTGCTCTAACTGAATTTGCTCTGACTGACCCTGCTCTGAATGACTCTGCTCTGACTGATTCTGCTCTGACTGACTTTATTCTGACTGACTCTGATCTGAGTGACTCTGTTCTGAGCCACTCGGCTCTGAATGACTCTGCTCTAACTGACTCGGCTCTGACTGGCTCTACTCTGACTGACTCTGCTCTGAGTGACTCTGCTCTGACTGATTCTGCTCTGACTGACTCTGTTCTGACTGACCCTGCTCTGACTGACTCTGCTCTGACAGACCCTGCTCTGAGTGACGCGGCTCTGACTGACCCTGCTCTGACTGACTCGGCTCTGACAGACCCTAATCTGACTGTCTCTGCTCTGACAGACCCTGCTCTGGGTGACTCTGCTCTGACTGATTCTGGTCTGACTGACTCTGCTCTGACTGATTCTGCTCTGACTAACTCTGCTCTGACTTACTGTACTCTAACAGACCCTGCTCTGACTGACTCTGCTCTGACTGACTCTCCTCTGACTGACTCTGCTCTGAAAGACTCTGTTCTCACTGATTCTGCTCTGACTGACTCTGTTTTGACTGACTCTGCTCTAACTGACCCTGCTCTGGCTGACTCTGCTCTAACTGAATTTGCTCTGACTAACTCTGCTCTGAATGACTCTGCTCTGACTGATTCTGCTCTGACTGACTCTATTCTGACTGACTCTGATCTGAGTGACTCTGTTCTGAGCGACTCTGTTCTGACTGACTCTGCTCTAACTGATTTGGCTCTGACTGGCTCTACTCTGACTGACTCTGCTCTGACTGATTCTGCTCTGACTGACTCTGTTCTGACTGACCCTGCTCTGACTGACTCTGCTCTGACAGACCCTGCTCTGAGTGACGCGGCTCTGACTGACTCTGCTCTGACTGACTCGGCTCTGACAGACCCTAATCTGACTGTCTCTGCTCTGACAGACCCTGCTCTGGGTGACTCTGCTCTGACTGATTCTGGTCTGACTGACTCTGCTCTGACTGATTCTGCTCTGACTAACTCTGCTCTGACTTACTGTACTCTAACAGACCCTGCTCTGACTGACTCTCCTTGAATGACTCTGCTCTGAAAGACTCTGTTCTCACTGATTCTGCTCTGACTGACTCTGTTCTGACTGACTCTGATCTGACTGACCCTGCTCTGTGAGACTCTGCTCTGACTGACTCTGATCTGACTCACCCTGCTCTGACTGACTCTACTCTGACTGACTCTACTCTGACTGAATTTGCTCTGTGTGACACTGCTCTGACTGACTTTACTGTCACTGAATCTGCTCTGTGAGACTCTACTCTGAGTCTGATCTGACTGACTCTACTCTGAGTTACTCTACTTTGTCCGAATCTGCTCTGACTGACTCTGCTCTGACTGAATCTGCTCTGACTGACTCTATTGTAACTGACTCTGATCTGAGTGACTCTGTTCTGAGCGACGCGGTTCTGACTGACTCTGCTCTAACTGACTCGGCTCTAACTGACTCAGCTCTGACTGACTCTGCTCTGACTGACTCTGCTGTGGGTGACTCTGCTCTGACTGATTCTGCTCTGACTGTCTCTTTTCTGACTGACTCTGCTCTGACTGACTCTGCTCTGATGACTCGGCTCTGACAGACCCTACTCTGACTGACTCTGTTCAGACTGACTTTACTCTGACTGTTTCTGCTCTGACTGACTCTGCTCTGACTGATTCTGCTCTGACAGACCCTACTCTAGATAACTCTGCTCTGACAGATTCTGGTCTGACTGACGCTGCTCTGACTGATTCTGCTCTGACTAACTCTACTCTGACTGACTGTACTCTAACTGACCCTGCTCTGACTGACTCTGCCCTGACTGACTCTCCTCTGACTGACTCTGCTCTGAAAGACTCTGCTCTCACTGATTCTGCTCTGACTGACTCTGCTCTAACTGAATCTGCTCTGACTAACTCTGCTCTGAATGACTCTGCTCTGACTGATTCTGGTCTGACTGACTCTGCTCTGACTGATTCTGCTCTGACTAACTCTGCTCTGACTTACTGTACTCTAACAGACCCTGCTCTGACTGACTCTCCTCTGACTGACTCTGCTCTGAAAGACTCTGTTCTCACTGACTCTGCTCTGACTGACTCTCCTCTGACTGACTCTGCTCTGAAACACTCTGCTCTCACTGATTCTGCTCTGACTGACTCTGTTCTGACTGACCCTGTTCTAACTGACCCTGCTCTAACTGAATCTGCTCTGACTAACTCTGCTCTGGGTGACTCTGCTCTGACTGACTCTGCTCTGACTGATTCTGCTCTGACTAACTCTGCTCTGACTTACTGTACTCTAACAGACCCTGCTCTGACTGACTCTCCTCTGACTGACTCTGCTCTGAAAGACTCTGTTCTCACTGATTCTGCTCTGACTGACTCTGTTCTGACTGACTCTGATCTGACTGACCCTGCTCTGTGAGACTCTGCTCTGACTGACTCTGATCTGACTCACCCTGCTCTGACTGACTCTACTCTGATTGACTCTACTCTGACTGAATTTTCTCTGTGTGACACTGCTCTGACTGACTTTACTGTCACTGAATCTGCTCTGTGAGACTCTACTCTGAGTCTGATCTGACTGACTCTACTCTGAGTTACTCTACTTTGTCCGAATCTGCTCTGACTGACTCTGCTCTGACTGAATCTGCTCTGACTGACTCTATTGTAACTGACTCTGATCTGAGTGATTCTGTTCTGAGCGACGCGGTTCTGACTGACTCTGCTCTAACTGACTCGGCTCTAACTGACTCAGCTCTGACTGACTCTGCTCTGACTGACTCTGCTGTGGGTGACTCTGCTCTGACTGATTCTGCTCTGACTGTCTCTTTTCTGACTGACTCTGCTCTGACTGACTCTGCTCTGATGACTCGGCTCTGAAAGACCCTACTCTGACTGACTCTGTTCAGACTGACTTTACTCTGACTGTTTCTGCTCTGACTGACTCTGCTCTGACTGACCCTACTCTAGATAACTCTGCTCTGACAGATTCTGGTCTGACTGACGCTGCTCTGACTGATTCTGCTCTGACTAACTCTACTCTGACTGACAGTACTCTAACTGACCCTGCTCTGACTGACTCGGCTCTGACAGACCCTAATCTGACTGTCTCTGCTCTGACAGACCCTGCTCTGGGTGACTCTGCTCTGACTGATTCTGGTCTGACTGACTCTGCTCTGACTGATTCTGCTCTGACTAACTCTGCTCTGACTTACTGTACTCTAACAGACCCTGCTCTGACTGACTCTGCTCTGACTGACTCTCCTCTGACTGACTCTGCTCTGAAAGACTCTGTTCGCACTGATTCTGCTCTGACTAACTCTGCTCTGACTTACTGTACTCTAACAGACCCTGCTCTGACTGACTCTGCTCTGACTGACTCTCCTCTGACTGACTCTGCTCTGAAAGACTCTGTTCTCACTGATTCTGCTCTGACTGACTCTGTTCTGACTGACTCTGCTCTAACTGACCCTGCTCTGGCTGACTCTGCTCTAACTGAATTTGCTCTGACTAACTCTGCTCTGAATGACTCTGCTCTGACTGATTCTGCTCTGACTGACTCTATTCTGACTGACTCTGATCTGAGTGACTCTGTTCTGAGCGACTCTGTTCTGACTGACTCTGCTCTAACTGATTTGGCTCTGACTGACTCTGCTCTGACTGACCTTGCTCTGGGTGACTCCGCTGTGACTAATTCTAGTCTGACTGACTCTGCTGTGACTGATTCTGGTCTGACTAACTCTGCTCTGACTGACTGTACTCTAACTAACACTGCTATGACTGACTCTGCTCTGACTGACTGTCCTCTGACAGACTCTGCTCTGAAGGACTCTGCTCTCACTGATTCTGCTCTGACTGACTCTGTTCTGATTGACTCTGCTCTAACTGACCCTGCTCTGGCTGAATCTGCTCTAACTGAATTTGCTCAGAGTAACTCTGCTCTGACTGATTCTGCTTTGACTTACTCTATTCTGACTGACTCTGATCTGAGACGCTGTTCTGAGCGACTCGGCTCTGAATGACTCTCTTCCAACAGACTCGGCTCTGACTGACTCTGCTCTGACTGACTCTGCTCTGAGTGACTCTGCGCTAACTGATTCTGCTCTGACAGACCCTGCTCTGATTGACTCGGCTCTGACAGACCCTACTCTGACTGACTCTGTTCAGACTGACTTTACTCTGACTGACTCTGCTATGACTGATTCTGCTCTGACTGCCCTGCTCTGGATAACTCTGCTCTGACTGATTCTGGTCTGACTAACTCTGCTCTGACTGACTGTACTCTAACTGACCCTGCTCTGACTGACTCTGCTCTAACTGACCCTGCTCTGGCTGACTCTGCTCTGACAGACCCTGCTCTGAGTGATTCGGCTCTGACTGACCCTGCTCTGAATGACTCTGCTCTGACTGATTCTGCTCTGACTGACTTTATTCTGACTGACTCTGATCTGAGTGACTCTGTTCTGAGCCACTCGGCTCTGAATGACTCTGCTCTAACTGACTCGGCTCTGACTGGCTCTACTCTGACTGACTCTGCTCTGACTGATTCTGCTCTGACTGACTCTGTTCTGACTGACCCTGCTCTGACTGACTCTGCTCTGACAGCCCTGCTCTGAGTGACGCGGCTCTGACTGACCCTGCTCTGACTGACTCGGCTCTGACAGACCCTAATCTGACTGTCTCTGCTCTGACAGACCCTGCTCTGGGTGACTCTGCTCTGACTGATTCTGGTCTGACTGACTCTGCTCTGACTGATTCTGCTCTGACTAACTCTGCTCTGACTGACTGTACTCTAACTGACCCTGCTCTGACTGACTCTGCTCTGACTGACTCTTCTCTGACTGACTCTGCTCTGAAAGACTCTGCTCTCACTGTTTCTGCTCTGACTGACTCTGTTCTGTCTGACTCTGCTTTAACTGACCCTGCTCTGGCTGACTCTGCTCTGACAAACCCTGCTCTGAGTGATTCGGCTCTGACTGACCCTGCTCTGAATGACTCTGCTCTGACTGATTCTGCTCTGACTGACTTTATTCTGACTGACTCTGATCTGAGTGACTCTGTTCTGAGCCACTCGGCTCTGAATGACTCTGCTCTAACTGACTCGGCTCTGACTGGCTCTACTCTGACTGACTGTACTCTAACTGACCCTGCTCTGACTGACTCTGCTCTGACTGATTCTGCTCTGACTGACTCTGTTCTGACTGACCCTGCTCTGACTGACTCTGCTCTGACAGACCCTGCTCTGACTAACTCTGCTCTGACTGACTGTACTCTAACTGACCCTGCTCTTACTGACTCTGCTCTGACTGATTCTGCTCTGACTGACTCTGTTCTGACTGACCCTGCTCTGACTGACTCTGCTCTGACAGACCCTGCTCTGAGTGACGCGGCTCTGACTGACCCTGCTCTGACTGTCTCGGCTCTGACAGACCCTAATCTGACTTTCTCTGCTCTGACAGACCCTGCTCTGGGTGACTCTGCTCTGACTGATTCTGGTCTGACTGACTCTGCTCTGACTGATTCTGCTCTGACTAACTCTGCTCTGACTTACTGTACTCTAACAGACCCTGCTCTGACTGACTCTGCTCTGACTGACTCTCCTCTGACTGAGTCTGCTCTGAAAGACTCTGTTCTCACTGATTCTGCTCTGACTGACTCTGTTCTGACTGACTCTGCTCTAACTGACCCTGCTCTGGCTGACTCTGCTCTAACTGAATTTGCTCTGACTAACTCTGCTCTGAATGACTCTGCTCTGACTGATTCTGCTCTGACTGACTCTATTCTGACTGACTCTGATCTGAGTGACTCTGTTCTGAGCGACTCTGTTCTGACTGACTCTGCTCTAACTGATTTGGCTCTGACTGACTCTGCTCTGACTGACTCTGCTCTGACTGATTCTGCTCTGACTGACCCTGACTGGGTGACTCCGCTGTGACTAATTCTGGTCTGACTGACTCTGCTGTGACTGATTCTGGTCTGACTAACTCTGCTCTGACTGACTGTACTCTAACTAACACTGCTATGACTGACTCTGCTCTGACTGACTGTCCTCTGACAGACTCTGCTCTGAAGGACTCTGCTCTCACTGATTCTGCTCTGACTGACTCTGTTCTGATTGACTCTGCTCTAACTGACCCTGCTCTGGCTGAATCTGCTCTAACTGAATTTGCTCAGAGTAACTCTGCTCTGACTGATTCTGCTTTGACTTACTCTATTCTGACTGACTCTGATCTGAGACGCTGTTCTGAGCGACTCGGCTCTGAATGACTCTCTTCAAACAGACTCGGCTCTGACTGACTCTGCTCTGACTGACTCTGCTCTGAGTGACTCTGCGCTAACTGATTCTGCTCTGACAGACCCTGCTCTGATTGACTCGGCTCTGACAGACCCTACTCTGACTGACTCTGTTCAGACTGACTTTACTCTGACTGACTCTGCTATAACTGATTCTGCTCTGACTGCCCTGCTCTGGATAACTCTGCTCTGACTGATTCTGGTCTGACTAACTCTGCTCTGACTGACTGTACTCTAACTGACACTGCTCTGACTGACTCTGCTCTGACTGACTCTTCTCTGACTGACTCTGCTCTGAAAGACTCTGCTCTCCCTGTTTCTGCTCTGACTGACTCTGTTCTGTCTGACTCTGCTCTAACTGACCCTGCTCTGGCTGACTCTGCTCTGACAGACCCTGCTCTGAGTGATTCGGCTCTGACTGACCCTGCTCTGAATGACTCTGCTCTGACTGATTCTGCTCTGACTGACTTTATTCTGACTGACTCTGATCTGAGTGACTCTGTTCTGAGCCACTCGGCTCTGAATGACTCTGCTCTAACTGACTCGGCTCTGACTGGCTCTACTCTGACTGACTCTGCTCTGAGTGACTCTGCTCTGACTGATTCTGCTCTGACTGACTCTGTTCTGACTGACCCTGCTCTGACTGATTCTGCTCTGACTAACTCTGCTCTGACTTACTGTACTCTAACAGACCCTGCTCTGACTGACTCTGCTCTGACTGACTCTCCTCTGACTGACTCTGCTCTGAAAGACTCTGTTCTCACTGATTCTGCTCTGACTGACTCTGTTCTGACTGACTCTGCTCTAACTGACCCTGCTCTGGCTGACTCTGCTCTAACTGAATTTGCTCTGACTGACTCTGTTCTGACTGACTCTGCTCTAACTGACCCTGCTCTGGCTGACTCTGCTCTAACTGAATTTGCTCTGACTGACTCTGCTCTGAATGACTCTGCTCTGACTGATTCTGCTCTGACTGACTCTATTCTGACTGACTCTGATCGGAGTAACTCTGCTCTGAGCGACTCTGTTCTGACTGACTCTGCTCTAACTGACTCGGCTCTGACTTACTCTGCTCTGACTGACTCTGCTCTGAGTGACTCTGCTCCGACTGATTCTGCTCTGACTGACTCCGTTCTGACTGACCCTGCTCTGACTGACTCTGCTCTAACTGACTCGGCTCTGACTGACTCTGCTCTGACTGACTCTGCTCTGAGTGACTCTACTCTGACTGATTCTGCTCTGACTGACTCTGTTCTGACTGACCCTTCTCTGACTGACTCTGCACTGACAGACACTGTTCTGAGTGACTCGGCTCTGACTGACCCTGCTCTGACTGACTCGACTCTGACAGACTCTAATCTGACTGACTCGGCTCTGACAGACCCTGCTCTGGCTGACTCTGCTCTAACTGAATTTGCTCTGACTGACTCTGCTCTGATTGACTCTGCTCTGACTGACTCTATTCTGACTGAATCTGATCGGAGTGACTCTGTTCTGTGCGACTCTGTTCTGACTGACTCTGCTCTAACTGACTCGGCTCTGACTGACTCTGCTCTGACTGACTCTGCTCTGAGTGACTCTGCTCTGGCTGACTCTGCTCTGACAGACCCTGCTCTGAGTGATTCGGCTCTGACTGACCCTGCTCTGAATGACTCTGCTCTGACTGATTCTGCTCTGACTGACTTTATTCTGACTGACTCTGATCTGAGTGACTCTGTTCTGAGCCACTCGGCTCTGAATGACTCTGCTCTAACTGACTCGGCTCTGACTGGCTCTACTCTGACTGACTCTGCTCTGAGTGACTCTGCTCTGACTGATTCTGCTCTGACTGACTCTGTTCTGACTGACCCTGCTCTGACTGATTCTGCTCTGACTAACTCTGCTCTGACTTACTGTACTCTAACAGACCCTGCTCTGACTGACTCTGCTCTGACTGACTCTCCTCTGACTGACTCTGCTCTGAAAGACTCTGTTCTCACTGATTCTGCTCTGACTGACTCTGTTCTGACTGACTCTGCTCTAACTGACCCTGCTCTGGCTGACTCTGCTCTAACTGAATTTGCTCTGACTGACTCTGTTCTGACTGACTCTGCTCTAACTGACCCTGCTCTGGCTGACTCTGCTCTAACTGAATTTGCTCTGACTGACTCTGCTCTGAATGACTCTGCTCTGACTGATTCTGCTCTGACTGACTCTATTCTGACTGACTCTGATCGGAGTGACTCTGCTCTGAGCGACTCTGTTCTGACTGACTCTGCTCTAACTGACTCGGCTCTGACTTACTCTGCTCTGACTGACTCTGCTCTGAGTGACTCTGCTCCGACTGATTCTGCTCTGACTGACTCCGTTCTGACTGACCCTGCTCTGACTGACTCTGCTCTAACTGACTCGGCTCTGACTGACTCTGCTCTGACTGACTCTGCTCTGAGTGACTCTACTCTGACTGATTCTGCTCTGACTGACTCTGTTCTGACTGACCCTGCTCTGACTGACTCTGCACTGACAGACACTGTTCTGAGTGACTCGGCTCTGACTGACCCTGCTCTGACTGACTCGACTCTGACAGACTCTAATCTGACTGACTCGGCTCTGACAGACCCTGCTCTGGCTGACTCTGCTCTAACTGAATTTGCTCTGACTGACTCTGCTCTGATTGACTCTGCTCTGACTGACTCTATTCTGACTGAATCTGATCGGAGTGACTCTGTTCTGTGCGACTCTGTTCTGACTGACTCTGCTCTAACTGACTCGGCTCTGACTGACTCTGCTCTGACTGACTCTGCTCTGAGTGACTCTGCTCTGACTGATTCTGCTCTGACTGACTCTGTTCTGACTGACCCTGCTCTGACTGACTCTGCGCTGACAGACCCTGCTCTGAGTGACTCGGCTCTGACTGACCCTGCTCTGACTGACTCGGCTCTGACAGACCCTAATCTGACTGACTCGGCTCTGACAGACCCTACTCTGACTGACTCTGTTCAGACTGACTCTACTCTGACTGTCTCTGCTCTGACTGACTCTGCTCTGACTGACTCTGCTCTGACAGACCCTGGTCTGGGTGACTCTGCTCTGACTGATTCTGGTCTGACTGACTCTGCTCTGAGTGACTCTCCTCTGACTGACTCTGCTCTGACTGACTCTCCTCTGACTGAGTCTGCTCTGAAAGACTCTGCTCTCACTGATTCTGCTCTGACTGACTCTGCTCTAACTGACCCTACTCTGGCTGACTCTGCTCTAACTGAATTTGCTCTGACTGACTCTGCTCTGAATGTCTCTGCTCTGACTGATTCAGCTCTGACTGACTCTGATCGGTGTGTCTCTGTTCTGAGCGACTCTGTTCTGACTGACTGTGGTCTAACTGACTCGGCTCTGACTGACTCTGCTCTGACTGACTCTGCTCTGAGTGACTCTGCTCTGACTGATTCTGCTCTGACTGACTCTGTTCTGACTGACCCTGCTCTGACTGACTCTGCTCTGACAGACCCTGCTCTGAGTGACTCGGCTCTGACTGACTCTGCTCTGAATGACTCTGCTCTGACTGATTCTGAACTGACTGACTCTATTCTGACTGACTCTGATCTGAGTGACTCTGTTCTGAGCCACTCAGCTCTGAATGACTCTGCTCTAACTGACTCAGCTCTGACTGACTCTGCTCTGACTGACTCTGCTCTGAGTGACTCTGCTCTGACTGATTCTGCTCTGACAGACCCTGCTCTGAGTGACTCGGCTCTGACTGACCCTACTCTGACGGACTCGGCTCTGACAGACCCTACTCTGACTGACTCTGTTCAGACTGACTCTACTCTGACTGACTCTGCTCTGACTGTCTCTGCTCTGACTGACTCTACTCTTACTGCCACTGCTCTGACTGACTCTGCTCTGACTGACTGTACCCTGACTGTCTCTGTTCTGACTGACTCTACTCTGACTGAATCTGCTCTGTGTGACTCTGCTCTGACTGTCTCTGCTCTGACTGCCTCTGCTCTGACTGACTCTGCTCTAACTGACCCTACTTTGACTGACTGCTCTGACTGACTCTCCTCTGACTGACACTGCTCTGGCTGACTCTCCTCTCACTGATTCTGCTCTGACTGACTCTGCGTTGACTGACCCTGTTCTGACTGACTCTGCTCTGACTGACTCTGCTCTGACTGATTCTGCACTGACTGACCCTGCCCTGACTGACTTTGCTCTGACTGATTCTGCTCTAACTGACCCTACTCTGACTCACTCAACTCTGACTGACTCTGCTCTGACTGACTCTGCTCTGAATGACTCTGCTCTGACTGATTCTGCTCTGACTGACTTTGTTCTGACTGACTCCACTCTGACTGACTCTGCTCTGACTGACCCTGTTCTGACTGACCCCGCTCTGAGTGACTCTGCTCTGACTGACTGTGCTCTGACTGATTCTACTCTGACTGACTCTGCTCATTGACTCTGCTCTGACTGACTCTGCTCTATCTGACCCTGCTCTGACTGACCCTGCTCTGACTGACTCTTCTCTGACTGACTCCGTTCTGACTGACTCTGCTCTGGCTGACTCTCCTCTCACTTATTCTGCTCTGACTGACTCTGCGCTGACTGACCCTGTTCTGACTGACTCTGCTCTGACTGACTCTGCTCTGACTGACTCTGCTCTGAGTTACTCTGCTTTGTCTGATTCTGCTCTGACTGACTCAGCACTGACTGACTGCTCTGACTCGGCACCTTTCATTCTTGCTATGACAGCCTCTGCTCTGTGTATCTCTGCTCTGAATGATTCTGTGCTGAATGACTTTGCACTGACTCATTTTGCTCCGACAGCCTCTGCTCCAGCTGAGTCACAATCACTGACTGCTCTGACTGACTTCTCACTTCACTGAATCTGCTCTCACTGATTCTGCTCTGACTGATTCTGCTCTGATTGACTCTTTCTGAGTGACTCTGCTCTGACTGACTCTGCTCTAACTGACCCTGCTCTGGCTGACTCTGCTGTAACTGACATTGCTCTAACTAACCCTATGCTGACTGACTCTGCTTTGACTGACTCTGCCCTGAATGACTCTGCTCTGACTGATTCTGTCTGACTGACACTGTTCTCACTGACTTCGCTCTGACTGACTCTCCTCCGACTGAGTCTGCTCTGACTAACTCTGCTCTGACTGACTCTGCTCTGACTGATTCTGCTCTGACTGACCCTGCTCTGGGTGACTCCGCTGTGACTAATTCTGGTCTGACTGACTCTGCTGTGACTGATTCTGGTCTGACTAACTCTGCTCTGACTGACTGTACTCTAACTAACACTGCTATGACTGACTCTGCTCTGACTGACTGTCCTCTGACAGACTCTGCTCTGAAGGACTCTGCTCTCACTGATTCTGCTCTGACTGACTCTGTTCTGATTGACTCTGCTCTAACTGACCCTGCTCTGGCTGAATCTGCTCTAACTGAATTTGCTCAGAGTAACTCTGCTCTGACTGATTCTGCTTTGACTTACTCTATTCTGACTGACTCTGATCTGAGACGCTGTTCTGAGCGACTCGGCTCTGAATGACTCTCTTCAAACAGACTCGGCTCTGACTGACTCTGCTCTGACTGACTCTGCTCTGAGTGACTCTGCGCTAACTGATTCTGCTCTGACAGACCCTGCTCTGATTGACTCGGCTCTGACAGACCCTACTCTGACTGACTCTGTTCAGACTGACTTTACTCTGACTGACTCTGCTATGACTGATTCTGCTCTGACCGCCCTGCTCTGGATAACTCTGCTCTGACTGATTCTGGTCTGACTAACTCTGCTCTGACTGACTGTACTCTAACTGACCCTGCTCTGACTGACTCTGCTCTGACTGACTCTTCTCTGACTGACTCTGCTCTGAAAGACTCTGCTCTCACTGTTTCTGCTCTGACTGACTCTGTTCTGTCTGACTCTGCTCTAACTGACCCTGCTCTGGCTGACTCTGCTCTGACAGACCCTGCTCTGAGTGATTCGGCTCTGACTGACCCTGCTCTGAATGACTCTGCTCTGACTGATTCTGCTCTGACTGACTTTATTCTGACTGACTCTGATCTGAGTGACTCTGTTCTGAGCCACTCGGCTCTGAATGACTCTGCTCTAACTGACTCGGCTCTGACTGGCTCTACTCTGACTGACTCTGCTCTGAGTGACTCTGCTCTGACTGATTCTGCTCTGACTGACTCTGTTCTGACTGACCCTGCTCTGACTGACTCTGCCCCCTGCTCTGAGTGACGCGGCTCTGACTGACCCTGCTCTGACTGACTCGGCTCTGACAGACCCTAATCTGACTTTCTCTGCTCTGACAGACCCTGCTCTGGGTGACTCTGCTCTGACTGATTCTGGTCTGACTGACTCTGCTCTGACTGATTCTGCTCTGACTAACTCTGCTCTGACTTACTGTACTCTAACAGACCCTGCTCTGACTGACTCTGCTCTGACTGACTCTCCTCTGACTGACTCTGCTCTGAAAGACTCTGTTCTCACTGATTCTGCTCTGACTGACTCGGTTCTGACTGACTCTGCTCTAACTGACCCTGCTCTGGCTGACTCTGCTCTAACTGAATTTGCTCTGACTGACTCTGCTCTGAATGACTCTGCTCTGACTGATTCTGCTCTGACTGACTCTATTCTGACTGACTCTGATCGGAGTGACTCTGTTCTGAGCAACTCTGTTCTGACTGACTCTACTCTAACTGACTCGGCTCTGACTGACTCTGCTTTGACTGACTCTTCTCTGACTGATTCTGCTCTGACTGACCCTGCTCTGAGTGACTCTGCTCTGAGTGATTCTGTTCTGACTGCCTCTGTTCTGACTGACCCTGCTCTGACTGACTCTGCTCTGACAGACCCTGCTCTGAGTGATTCGGCTCTGACAGACCCTACTCTGACTGACTCTGTTCAGACTGACTCTACTCTGACTATCTCTGCTCTGACTGATTCTGCTCTGACTGACCCTGCTCTGGGTGACTCTGCTCTGACTGATTCTGGTCTGACTGACTCTGCTCTGATGATTATTCTCTGACTAACTCTGCTCTGACGTACTGTGCTCTAACAGACCCTGCTCTGACTGACTCTGCTCTGACTGACTCTCCTCTGACTGAGTCTGCTCTGAAAGAGTCTGCTCTCACTGATTCTGCTCTGACTGACTCTGTTCTGACTGACTCTGCTCTAACTGACCCTGCTCTGGCTGACTCTGTTCTAACTGAATTTGCTCTAACTGACTCTGCTCTGACTGACTCTGCTCGGACTGATTCTGCTCTGAATGACTCTGCTCTGACTGACTCTGCTCTAACTGACTCGGCTCTGACTGACTCTGCTCTGACTGATTATTCTCTGACTAACTCTGCTCTGACTTACTGTACTCTAACAGACCCTGCTCTGACTGACTCTGCTCTGACTGACTCTCCTCTGACTGAGTCTGCTCTGAAAGAGTCTGCTCTCACTGACCCTGCTCTGGCTGATTCTGCTCTAACTGAATTTGCTCTGACTGACCCTGCTCTGAATGACTCTGCTCTGACTGATTCTGCTCTGACTGACTTTATTCTGACTGACTCTGATCTGAGTGACTCTGTTCTGAGCCACTCGGCTCTGAATGACCCTGCTCTAACTGACTCGGCTCTGACTGACTCTACTCTGACTGACTCTGCTCTGAGTGACTCTGCTCTGACTGATTCTGCTCTGTCTGACTCTGTTCTGACTGACCCTGCTCTGACTGACTCTGCTCTGACAGACCCTGCTCTGAGTGACTCGGCTCTGACTGACCCTGCTCTGACTGACTCGGCTCTGACAGACCCTAATCTGACTGACTCGGCTCTGACAGACCCTACTCTGACTGACTCTGTTGAGACTGACTCTACTCTGACTGTCTCTGCTCTGACAGACCCTGCTCTGGGTGACTCTGCTCTGACTGATTCTGGTCTGACTGACTCTGCTCTGACTGATTCTGCTCTGACTAACTCTGCTCTTACTTACTGTACTCTAACAGACCCTGCTCTGACTGACTCTGCTCTGACTGACTCTCCTCTGACTGAGTCTGCTCTGGAAGACTCTGCTCTCACAGATTCTGCCCTGACTGACTCTGTTCTGACTGACCCTGCTCTGACTGACTCTACTCTGACTGATTCTGCTTTGACTGACTCTATTCTGACTGACTCTGATCGGAGTGACTCTGCTCTGAGCGACTCTGTTCTGACTGACTCTGCTCTAACTGACTCGGCTCTGACTTACTCTGCTCTGACTGACTCTGCTCTGAGTGACTCTGCTCCGACTGATTCTGCTCTGACTGACTCCGTTCTGACTGACCCTGCTCTGACTGACTCTGCTCTGACTGACTCTGCACTGACAGACACTGTTCTGAGTGACTCGGCTCTGACTGACCCTGCTCTGACTGACTCGACTCTGACAGACTCTAAAATGACTGACTCGGCTCTGACAGACCCTGCTCTGGCTGACTCTGCTCTAACTGAATTTGCTCTGACTGACTCTGCTCTGATTGACTCTGCTCTGACTGACTCTATTCTGACTGAATCTGATCGGAGTGACTCTGTTCTGAGCGACTCTGTTCTGAGTGACTCTGCTCTGACTGACTCTGCTCTGAGTGACTCTGCTCTGACTGATTCTGCTCTGACTGACTCTGTTCTGACTGACCCTGCTCTGACTGACTCTGCGCTGACAGACCCTGCTCTGACTGACTCGGCTCTGACTGACACTGCTCTGACTGACTCGGCTCTGACAGACCCTAATCTGACTGACTCGGCTCTGACAGACCCTACTCTGACTGACTCTGTTCAGACTGACTCTACTCTGACTGTCTCTGCTCTGACTGACTCTGCTCTGACTGACTCTGCTCTGACAGACCCTGGTCTGGGTGACTCTGCTCTGACTGATTCTGGTCTGACTGACTCTGCTCTGAGTGACTCTCCTCTGACTGACTCTGCTCTGACTGACTCTCCTCTGACTGAGTCTGCTCTGAAAGACTCTGCTCTCACTGATTCTGCTCTGACTGACTCTGTTCTGACTGACTCTGCTCTAACTGACCCTACTCTGGCTGACTCTGCTCTAACTGAATTTGCTCTGACTGACTCTGCTCTGAATGTCTCTGCTCTGACTGATTCAGCTCTGACTGACTCTGATCGGTGTGTCTCTGTTCTGAGTGACTCTGTTCTGACTGACTCTGGTCTAACTGACTCTGCTCTGACTGACTCTGCTCTGACTGACTCTGCTCTGAGTGACTCTGCTCTGACTGATTCTGCTCTGACTGACTCTGTTCTGACTGACCCTGCTCTGACTGACTCTGCTCTGACAGACCCTGCTCTGAGTGACTCGGCTCTGACTGACCATGCTCTGACTGACTCGGCTCTGACAGACCCTAATCTGACTGACTCGGCTCTGACAGACGCTACTCTGACTGACTCTGTTCAGACTGACTCTACTCTGACTGTCTCTGCTCTGACTGTCTCTGCTTTGACTGATTCTGCTCTGACAGACCCTGCTCTGGGTGACTCTGATCTGACTGATTCTGGTCTGACTGACTCTGCTCTGAATGATTCTGCTCTGACTAACTCTGCTCTGACTTACTGTACTCTAACAGACCCTGCTCTGACTGACTCTCCTCTGACTGACTCTGCTCTGAAAGACTCTGTTCTCACTGATTCTGCTCTGACTGACTCTGTTCTGACTGACTCTGCTCTAACTGACCCTGCTCTGGCTGACTCTGCTCTAACTGAATTTGCTCTGACTGACTCTGCTCTGAATGACTCTGCTCTGACTGATTCTGAACTGACTGACTCTATTCTGACTGACTCTGATCTGAGTGACTCTGTTCTGAGCCACTCAGCTCTGAATGACTCTGCTCTAACTGACTCAGCTCTGACTGACTCTGCTCTGACTGACTCTGCTCTGAGTGACTCTGCTCTGACTGATTCTGCTCTGACAGACCCTGCTCTGAGTGACTCGGCTCTGACTGACCCTACTCTGACGGACTCGGCTCTGACAGACCCTACTCTGACTGACTCTGTTCAGACTGACTCTACTCTGACTGACTCTGCTCTGACTGTCTCTGCTCTGACTGACTCTACTCTTACTGCCACTGCTCTGACTGACTCTGCTCTGACTGACTGTACCCTGACTGTCTCTGTTCTGACTGACTCTACTCTGACTGAATCTGCTCTGTGTGACTCTGCTCTGACTGTCTCTGCTCTGACTGCCTCTGCTCTGACTGACTCTGCTCTAACTGACCCTACTCTGACTGACTGCTCTGACTGACTCTCCTCTGACTGACACTGCTCTGGCTGACTCTCCTCTCACTGATTCTGCTCTGACTGACTCTGCGTTGACTGACCCTGTTCTGACTGACTCTGCTCTGACTGACTCTGCTCTGACTGATTCTGCACTGACTGACCCTGCCCTGACTGACTTTGCTCTGACTGATTCTGCTCTAACTGACCCTACTCTGACTCACTCTCCTCTGACTGACTCTGCTCTGACTGACTCTGCTCTGAATGACTCTGCTCTGACTGATTCTGCTCTGACTGACTTTGTTCTGACTGACTCCACTCTGACTGACTCTGCTCTGACTGACCCTGTTCTGACTGACCCCGCTCTGAGTGACTCTGCTCTGACTGACTGTGCTCTGACTGATTCTACTCTGACTGACTCTGCTCATTGACTCTGCTCTGACTGACTCTGCTCTATCTGACCCTGCTCTGACTGACCCTGCTCTGACTGACTCTTCTCTGACTGACTCTGCTCTGACTGATACTGCTCTGACTGACTCTGTTCTGACTGACTCCGTTCTGACTGACTCTGCTCTGGCTGACTCTCCTCTCACTTATTCTGCTCTGACTGACTCTGCGCTGACTGACCCTGTTCTGACTGACTCTGCTCTGACTGACTCTGCTCTGACTGACTCTGCTCTGAGTTACTCTGCTTTGTCTGATTCTGCTCTGACTGACTCAGCACTGACTGACTGCTCTGACTCGGCACCTTTCATTCTTGCTATGACAGCCTCTGCTCTGTGTATCTCTGCTCTGAATGATTCTGTGCTGAATGACTTTGCACTGACTCATTTTGCTCCGACAGCCTCTGCTCCAGCTGAGTCACAATCACTGACTGCTCTGACTGACTTCTCACTTCACTGAATCTGCTCTCACTGATTCTGCTCTGACTGATTCTGCTCTGATTGACTCTTTCTGAGTGACTCTGCTCTGACTGACTCTGCTCTAACTGACCCTGCTCTGGCTGACTCTGCTGTAACTGACATTGCTCTAACTAACCCTATGCTGACTGACTCTGCTTTGACTGACTCTGCCCTGAATGACTCTGCTCTGACTGATTCTGTCTGACTGACACTGTTCTCACTGACTTCGCTCTGACTGACTCTCCTCCGACTGAGTCTGCTCTGACTAACTCTGCTCTGACTGACTCTGCTCTGACAGACCCTGCTCTGAGTGATTCGGCTCTGACAGACCCTACTCTGACTGACTCTGTTCAGACTGACTCTACTCTGACTATCTCTGCTCTGACTGACTCTGCTCTGACTGATTCTGCTCTGACTGACCCTGCTCTGGGTGACTCTGCTCTGACTGATTCTGGTCTGACTGACTCTGCTCTGATGATTATTCTCTGACTAACTCTGCTCTGACGTACTGTGCTCTAACAGACCCTGCTCTGACTGACTCTGCTCTGACTGACTCTCCTCTGACTGAGTCTGCTCTGAAAGAGTCTGCTCTCACTGATTCTGCTCTGACTGACTCTGTTCTGACTGACTCTGCTCTAACTGACCCTGCTCTGGCTGACTCTGTTCTAACTGAATTTGCTCTAACTGACTCTGCTCTGACTGACTCTGCTCTGACTGATTCTGCTCTGAATGACTCTGCTCTGACTGACTCTGCTCTAACTGACTCGGCTCTGACTGACTCTGCTCTGACTGATTATTCTCTGACTAACTCTGCTCTGACTTACTGTACTCTAACAGACCCTGCTCTGACTGACTCTGCTCTGACTGACTCTCCTCTGACTGAGTCTGCTCTGAAAGAGTCTGCTCTCACTGACCCTGCTCTGGCTGATTCTGCTCTAACTGAATTTGCTCTGACTGACCCTGCTCTGAATGACTCTGCTCTGACTGATTCTGCTCTGACTGACTTTATTCTGACTGACTCTGATCTGAGTGACTCTGTTCTGACTTTGCACTGACTCATTTTGCTCCGACAGCCTCTGCTCCAGCTGAGTCACAATCACTGACTGCTCTGACTGACTTCTCACTTCACTGAATCTGCTCTCACTGATTCTGCTCTGACTGATTCTGCTCTGATTGACTCTTTCTGAGTGACTCTGCTCTGACTGACTCTGCTCTAACTGACCCTGCTCTGGCTGACTCTGCTGTAACTGACATTGCTCTAACTAACCCTATGCTGACTGACTCTGCTTTGACTGACTCTGCCCTGAATGACTCTGCTCTGACTGATTCTGTCTGACTGACACTGTTCTCACTGACTTCGCTCTGACTGACTCTCCTCCGACTGAGTCTGCTCTGACTAACTCTGCTCTGACTGACTCTGCGCTGACTGACGCTGTTCTAACTGACTCTGCTCTGACTGATTATGCTCTGACTGACTCTGCTCTGATTTACTCTGCTTTGTCTGCATCTACTCTGACAGACTCTGCTCTGACTGATTCTTCTCTGAGTAAATCTGTTTTGTCTGATTCAGCTCTGACTGACGCTGCTTTGTCTGAATCTGCTCTGATTGACTCAGCACTGACTGACTGCTCTGACTCGGTATCTTTCAATCTTGCTATGACCGCCTCTGCTCTGTGTATCTCTGCTCTGACTGATTCTGCGCTGAATGACTTTGCACTGACTGATTCTGCTCTGACAGGCTCTGCTCCGAATGAGTCACAATTATTGACTGCTCTGACTGACTTCTCACCTCACTGAATCTGTTCTGACTCTCTGTGCTCTCTCTGAATGTGCACTGAATGACTCTGTCCAAGCTGGACTGCTCTGTCCTACTCTGCTCTGACTGACTTATCTATGACTGTACTGCTCTGACTGTCTCTGCTCTGACCAACCTTTTTCTTACTGAGTTGTTCAGACTGACTGCTCTGTCTGTCTCTGCTCTGACAAACTCTTTTCTTACTGAGTTCTTCTGACTGACTATTCTGACTGTTCATCTCTGTCTGCTTTGACTCTGTTCTGACTAAGCTGCTCTGACTGACTTTGGTCTGGCTGTCTCTGCTTTGATTGATCTGCTGTGACTGACCCTTTTCTGACTGACTCTTCTCTGACTGTACTGCTCTGACTGTCTCTGCTCTGATAGACTCTTTTCTTACTGAGTTGTTCTGACTGACTGCTTTGACTGTGCATCTGACTGACTGCTTTGACTCTGTTCTGACTAAGCTGCTTTAACTTAACTACTCTGACTGACTCTGCTCTGATTGATCTGCTGTGACTGACTAACTCTGATTAACTCTGCCCTGACTGATCTGTTCTCACCGAATCTGCTCTAGCTGGCTCTGCTGTGACTGACACACACAAACTGCTGGAGGAACTCAGCAGGTCAGGCAGTATCTATGGAAAAAAGTGCAGTCGACGTTTTGGGCTGAAACCATTTTTTTTCAGGTGCTGCCTGGCCTGCTGAGTTCCTCCAACACTTTGTGTGTGTTGCTCAGGTTTCCAGCATCTGCAGATCTTCTCTTGTCTGCAGTGACCGATCCTGCTCTGACTGACTCTACTCTTACTGCCACTGCTCTGACTGACTCTACTCTGACTGTCTCTGTTCTGACTGACTCTACTCTGACTGCCACTGCGCTGACTTTCTCTGCTCTGACTGACTGTACTCTGACTGAATCTACTCTGACTGAATCTACTCTGACTGACTCTGCTCATTGACTGTGCTCTGACTGACTCTACTCTGACTGAATCTGCTCTGTGTGACTCTGCTTTGTCTGAATCTACTCTGACAGACTCTGCTCTGACTGATTCTTCTCTGAGTTAATTTGTTTTGTCTGAATCAGCTCTGACTGACGCTGCTTTGTCTGAATCTGCTCTGACTGACTCAGCACTGACTGACTGCTCTGACTCGGCATCTTTCAATCTTGCTATGACTGCCTCTGCTCTGTGTATCTCTGCTCTGACTGATTCTGCGCTGAATGACTTTGCACTGACTGATTCTGCTCCAACAGCCTCTGCTCCGACTGAGTCACAATCACGGACTGCTCTGACTGACTTCTCACCTCACTGAATCTGCTCTGACTGATTCTGTTCTGATGGATTCTGCTCTGACTGACCATGCCCTGACTTACTCTGCTCTACCTGACTCTTCTCTGACTGATTCTGCTCTGACTGACTCTGTTCTGACTGACTCCGCTCTGACTGATTCTGTTCTACCTGACTCTGACTGAAACTGCTCTGTGTGACTCTGCTCTGACTGACTCTGCTCTGACTGATTCTTCTCTGAGTTAATCTGCTTTGTCTGAATCTGCTCTGACTGACTCTGCTCTGACTGACTCTGCGCTGACTGACGCTGTTCTAACTGACTCTGCTCTGACTGATTATGCTCTGACTGACTCTGCTCTGATTTACTCTGCTTTATCTGATTCAGCTCTGACTGACTCTGCACTGACTGACTGCTCTGACTCGGCATCTTTCATTCTTGCTATGACTGTCTCTGCTCTGTGTATCTCTGCTCTGACTGATTCTGCGCTGAATGACTTTGCACTGACTAATTCTGCTCCGACAGACTCTGCTCCGACTGAGTCACAATCACTGACTGCTCTGACTGACTTCTTACCTCACTGAATCTCCTCTGACTGACCCTGCTCTAACTGACTCTGCTCTGACTGATTCTGCTCTGACTGACACTGTTCTGACTGACTGCGCTCTGATTGACTCTGCTCTGACTGATTCTGCACTGACTGACCCTGCCCTGACTGACTTTGCTCTGACTGATTCTGCTCTAACTGACCCTACTCTGACTCACTCTCCTCTGACTGACTCTGCTCTGACTGACTCTGCTCTGAATGACTCTGCTCTGACTGATTCTGCTCTGACTGACTTTGTTCTGACTGACTCCACTCTGACTGACCCTGTTCTGACTGACCCCGCTCTGAGTGACTCTGCTCTGACTGACTCTGCTCTAATTGAATCTGCTCTGACTGACTCTGCTCTGACTGTTTCTGCTCTGACTGACTCTGTTCTGACTGACTCCGCTCTGACTGACTCTGCTCTGACTGACTCTCCTCTCACTGATTCTGCTCTGACTGACCCTGCTCTGACTGATTCTGCTCTGACTCACTCTGCTCTGAGTTACTCTGCTTTGTCTGATTCAGCTCTGACTGACTCAGCACTGACTGACTGCTCTGACTCAGCATCTTTCATTCTTGCTATGACTGCCTCTGCTGTGTGTATCTCTGCTCTGACTGATTCTGCGCTGAATCTCTTTGCACTGACTGATTCACTTCTGACAGGCTCTGCTCCAACTGAGTCGCAATCACTGACTGCTCTGACTGACTTCTCACCTCACTGAATCTGCTCTGACTGCCTGTGCTATCTCTGAATGTGCACTGACTGACACTGTCCAAGCTGGGCTGCTCTGTCCTATTTGGCTCTGACTGACTTATCTATGACTGTACTGCTCTGACTGTCTCTTCTCTGACAAATTCTTTTCTTACTGAGTTCTTCTGACTGGCTGTTCTGACTGTTCATCTTTGTCTGCTTTGACTCTGTTCTGACTAAGCTGCTCTGACTGACTTTGGTCTGAGTGTCTCTGCTTTGATTGATCTGCTGTGACTGACCCATTTCTGACTGACTCTTCTCTGACTGTACTGCTCTGACTGTCTCTTCTCTGATAGACTCTTCTTACTGAGTTGTTCTGACTGACTGCTTTGACTGTGCATCTGACTGACTGCTTTGACTCTGTTCTGACTAAGCTGCTTTAACTTAGCTACTCTGACTGACTCTGCTCTGAATGATCTGCTGTAACTGACTCACTCTGATTAGCTCTGCCCTGACTGATCTGTTCTCACCGAATCTGCTCTAGCTGGCTCTGCTGTGACTGACACACACAAACTGCTGGAGGAACTCAACAGGCCAGGCAGTATCTATGGCAAAAAGTGCAGTCGACATTTTGGGCTGAAACCGTTTTTCCTCAGGTGCTGCCTGGCCTGCTGAGTTCCTCCAACATTTTGTGTGCATTGCTCAGATTTCCAGCATTTGCAGATCTTCTCTTGTCTGCTGTGACCGACCCTGCTCTGACTGACTCTACTCTTACTGCCACTGCTCTGACTGACTCTGCTCTGACTGTCTCTGTTCTGACTGACTCTGCTCTCACTGAATCTGCTCTGACTGACTCTACTCTGACTGCCACTGCTCTGACTGACTCTGCTCTGACTGACTGTGCTCTGACTGAATCTACTCTGACTGACTCTGTTCTGACTGACTCTGCTCTGACTGCCTCTACTCTGACTGAATCTGCTCTGTGTGACTCTGCTCTGACTGTCTCGGCTCTGACTGTCTCGGCTCTGACTGACTCTGCTCTGAGTTGCTCTGCTTGTCTGAATCTACTCTGACAGACTCTGCTCTGACTGACACTGCTCCGTGTGACTCTGCTCTAACTGTCTCTGCTCTGACTGCTTCTGCTCTGACCGATGCCACTCTGACTGAATCTGTTCTGTGTGACTCTGCTCTGACTGTCTCTGCTCTGGCTGCCTCTGCTCTGGCTGCCTCTGCTCTGTCTGACTCTGCTCTGAGTTACTCTGCTTGGTCTGAATCTACTCTGACAGACTCTGCTCTGACTGACTCTGATCTGACTGACTCCGTTCTGACTGACTCTGCTCTTACTCACCCTGTTCTAACTGACTCTGCTCTGACAGATTCTGCTCTGAATGACTGCTCTGACTCAGCATCTTTCATTCTTGCTATGACTGACTCTGCTCTGTGTATCTCGGCTCTGTCTGATTCTGCGCTGAATGACTTTGCACTGACTGATTCTGCTCCGACAGCCTCTAATCCAACTGCGTCACAATCAATGCCTGCTCTGACTGACTTCTCACCTCACTGAATCTGCGCTGACGGATTCTGCTCTGACTGACCCTCCCCTGACTGACACTGCCCTGACTGACACTGCTCTACCTGACTCTGCTCTACCTGACTCTGCTCTGATTGATTCTGCTCTGACTGACTCTGCTCTGACTGTCCCTGCTCTAACTGCCTCTGCTCTGATAGACTCTGCTCTGAGTTACTCTACTTTGTCTGAATCTACTCTGACAGACTCTGCTCTGACTGACTTTGCTCCCACTAAATCTGCTCTGACTGACTCTGCTCTGACTGACTCTGCGCTGACTGACGCTGTTCTGACTGACTCTGCTCTGACTGATTATGCTCTGACTGACTCTGCTCTGATTTACTCTGCTTTGTCTTATTCAGCTCTGACAGACTCAGCACCGACTGACTGCTCTAACTTGGCATCTTTCATTCTTGCTATGACTGACTCTGCTCTGTGTATCTCTGCTCTGACTGATTCTGCGCTGAATGACTTTGTACTGACTAATTCTGCTCCGACCAGCTCTGCTCCGACTGAGTCACAATCACTGACTGCTCTGACTGACTTCTCAACTCACCGAATCTTTGCTGACTGATTCTGCTCTAACTGACTCTGCTCTGACTGATTCTGCTCTGACTGACACTGTTCTGACTGACTGCGCTCTGACTGACTCTGCTCTGACTGATTCTGCACTGACTGACCCTGCCCTGACTGACTTTGCTCTGACTGATTCTGCTCTAACTGACCCTACTCTGACTCACTCTCCTCTGACTGACTCTGCTCTGACTGATTCTGCACTGACTGACCCTGCCCTGACTGACTTTGCTCTGACTGATTCTGCTCTAACTGACCCTACTCTGACTCACTCTCCTCTGACTGACTCTGCTCTGACTGACTCTGCTCTGAATGACTCTGCTCTGACTGATTCTGCTCTGACTGACTTTGTTCTGACTGACTCCACTCTGACTGACTCTGCTCTGACTGACCCTGTTCTGACTGACCCCGCTCTGAGTGACTCTGCTCTGACTGACTCTGCTCTAATTGAATCTGCTCTGACTGACTCTGCTCTGACTGTTTCTGCTCTGACTGACTCTGTTCTGACTGACTCCGCTCTGACTGACTCTGCTCTGACTGACTCTCCTCTCACTGATTCTGCTCTGACTGACCCTGCTCTGACTGATTCTGCTCTGACTCACTCTGCTCTGAGTTACTCTGCTTTGTCTGATTCAGCTCTGACTGACTCAGCACTGACTGACTGCTCTGACTCAGCATCTTTCATTCTTGCTATGACTGCCTCTGCTGTGTGTATCTCTGCTCTGACTGATTCTGCGCTGAATCTCTTTGCACTGACTGATTCACTTCTGACAGGCTCTGCTCCGACTGAGTCGCAATCACTGACTGCTCTGACTGACTTCTCACCTCACTGAATCTGCTCTGACTGCCTGTGCTATCTCTGAATGTGCACTGACTGACACTGTCCAAGCTGGGCTGCTCTGTCCTATTCGGCTCTGACTGTCTTATCTATGACTGTACTGCTCTGACTGTCTCTGCTCTGACAAATTCTTTTCTTACTGAGTTCTTCTGACTGGCTGTTCTGACTGTTCATCTTTGTCTGCTTTGACTCTGTTCTGACTAAGCTGCTCTGACTGACTTTGGTCTGAGTGTCTCTGCTTTGATTGATCTGCTGTGACTGACCCATTTCTGACTGACTCTTCTCTGACTGTACTGCTCTGACTGTCTCTTCTCTGATAGACTCTTCTTACTGAGTTGTTCTGACTGACTGCTTTGACTGTGCATCTGACTGACTGCTTTGACTCTGTTCTGACTAAGCTGCTTTAACTTAGCTACTCTGACTGACTCTGCTCTGAATGATCTGCTGTAACTGACTCACTCTGATTAGCTCTGCCCTGACTGATCTGTTCTCACCGAATCTGCTCTAGCTGGCTCTGCTGTGACTGACACACACAAACTGCTGGAGGAACTCAACAGGCCAGGCAGTATCTATGGCAAAAAGTGCAGTCGACATTTTGGGCTGAAACCGTTTTTCCTCAGGTGCTGCCTGGCCTGCTGAGTTCCTCCAACATTTTGTGTGCATTGCTCAGATTTCCAGCATTTGCAGATCTTCTCTTGTCTGCTGTGACCGACCCTGCTCTGACTGACTCTACTCTTACTGCCACTGCTCTGACTGACTCTGCTCTGACTGTCTCTGTTCTGACTGACTCTGCTCTCACTGAATCTGCTCTGACTGACTCTACTCTGACTGCCACTGCTCTGACTGACTCTGCTCTGACTGACTGTGCTCTGACTGAATCTACTCTGACTGACTCTGTTCTGACTGACTCTGCTCTGACTGCCTCTACTCTGACTGAATCTGCTCTGTGTGACTCTGCTCTGACTGTCTCGGCTCTGACTGTCTCGGCTCTGACTGACTCTGCTCTGAGTTGCTCTGCTTGTCTGAATCTACTCTGACAGACTCTGCTCTGACTGACACTGCTCCGTGTGACTCTGCTCTAACTGTCTCTGCTCTGACTGCTTCTGCTCTGACCGATGCCACTCTGACTGAATCTGTTCTGTGTGACTCTGCTCTGACTGTCTCTGCTCTGGCTGCCTCTGCTCTGGCTGCCTCTGCTCTGTCTGACTCTGCTCTGAGTTACTCTGCTTGGTCTGAATCTACTCTGACAGACTCTGCTCTGACTGACTCTGATCTGACTGACTCCGTTCTGACTGACTCTGCTCTTACTCACCCTGTTCTAACTGACTCTGCTCTGACAGATTCTGCTCTGAATGACTGCTCTGACTCAGCATCTTTCATTCTTGCTATGACTGACTCTGCTCTGTGTATCTCGGCTCTGTCTGATTCTGCGCTGAATGACTTTGCACTGACTGATTCTGCTCCGACAGCCTCTAATCCAACTGCGTCACAATCAATGCCTGCTCTGACTGACTTCTCACCTCACTGAATCTGCGCTGACGGATTCTGCTCTGACTGACCCTCCCCTGACTGACACTGCCCTGACTGACACTGCTCTACCTGACTCTGCTCTACCTGACTCTGCTCTGATTGATTCTGCTCTGACTGACTCTGCTCTGACTGTCCCTGCTCTAACTGCCTCTGCTCTGATAGACTCTGCTCTGAGTTACTCTACTTTGTCTGAATCTACTCTGACAGACTCTGCTCTGACTGACTTTGCTCCCACTAAATCTGCTCTGACTGACTCTGCTCTGACTGACTCTGCGCTGACTGACGCTGTTCTGACTGACTCTGCTCTGACTGATTATGCTCTGACTGACTCTGCTCTGATTTACTCTGCTTTGTCTTATTCAGCTCTGACAGACTCAGCACCGACTGACTGCTCTAACTTGGCATCTTTCATTCTTGCTATGACTGACTCTGCTCTGTGTATCTCTGCTCTGACTGATTCTGCGCTGAATGACTTTGTACTGACTAATTCTGCTCCGACCAGCTCTGCTCCGACTGAGTCACAATCACTGACTGCTCTGACTGACTTCTCAACTCACCGAATCTTTGCTGACTGATTCTGCTCTAACTGACTCTGCTCTGACTGACCCTGCTCTAACTGACTCTGCTCTGACTGATTTTGCTCTGACTGACACTGTTCTGACTGACTGCGCTCTGACTAACTTTGCTCTGACTGATTCTATTCTAACTGACCCTACTCTGACTGACTCTGCTCTGACTGACTCTGCTCTGAATGACTCTGTTCTGACTGATTCTGCTCTCCTTTGATTGATCTGCTGTGACTGACCCTTTTCTGACTGACTCTTCTCTGACCGCACTCCTCTAGTGGTCTCTGCGTTGATAGACTCTTTACTTACTGAGTTGTTCTGACTGACTGCTTTAACTGTGCATCTGTCTGACTGCTTTGATTCTGTTTTGACTAAGCTGCTTTAACTTAGCTACTCTGACTGACTCTGCTCTGATTGATCTGCTGTGACTGACTCACTATGATTAACTCTGCCCTGACTGAGCTGCTCTCACCGAATCTGCTCTAGCTGGCTCTGCTGTGACTGACACACACAAACTGCTGGAGAAACTCAGCAGGCCAGGCATCAGTCCAGCATCTGCAGATCTTCTCTTGTCTACTGTGACTGACCCTGCTCTGACTGACTCTACTCTTACTGCCACTGCTCTGACTGACTCTACTCTGACTGTCTCTGTTCTGACTGACTCTGCTCATTGACTCTGCTCTGACTGAATCTGCTCTGACCGACTGTGCTCTGACTGATTCTGCTCTGACTGACTCTACTCTGACAGAATTTGCTCTCTGTGACTCTGCTCTGACTGTCTCTGCTCTGACTGACTCTGTTCTGAGTTGCTCTGCATTGTCTGAATCTACTCTGACAGACTCTGCTCTGACTGACTCTGATCTGACTGACTCTGCTCTGAATGACTCTGCCCTGACTGATTCTGCTCTGACTGACTTTGTTCTGACTGACACTGTTCTGACTGACTCCACTCTGAGTTACTCTGCTCTGACTGACCCTGCTGTGACTGACTCTGCTCTGAGTTACTCTGCTTGGTCTGAATCTACTCAGACTGACTCCGTTCTGACTGACTCTGCTCATACTCACCCTGTTCTAACTGACTCTGCTCTGACAGATTCTGCTCTGACTGACTCTGCTCTGACTGACTGCTCTGACTCAGCATCTTTCATTCTTGCCATGACTGACTCTGCTCTGTGTATCTCTGCTCTGTCTGATTCTGCGCTGACTGACTGTGCTCTGACTGATTCTGCTCTGACTGACTCTACTCTGACAGAATCTGCTCTCTGTGACTCTGCTCTGACTGTCTCTGCTCTGACTGACTCTGTTCTGAGTTGCTCTGCATTGTCTGAATCTACTCTGACAGACTCTGCCCTGACTGATTCTGATCTGACTGACTTTGTTCTGACTGACTCTCCTCTGACTGATTCTGCTCTGACTGACTTTGTTCTGACTGACACTGTTCTGACTGACTCCGCTCTGAGTGACTCTGCTCTGACTGACCCTGCTCTGACTGACTCTGCTCTGAGTTACTCTGCTTGGTCTGAATCTACTCTGACAGAATCTGCTCTGACTGACTCTACTCAGACTGACTCCGTTCTGACTGACTCTGCTCATACTCACCCTGTTCTAACTGACTCTGCTCTGACAGATTCTGCTCTGACTGACTCTGCTCTGACTGACTGCTCTGACTCAGCATCTTTCATTCTTGCCATGACTGACTCTGCTCTGTGTATCTCTGCCCTGTCTGATTCTGCGCTGAATGACTTTGCACTGACTGATTCTGCTCCGACAGCCTCTGATCCGACTGCGTCACAATCAATGCCTGCTCTGACTGACTTCTCACCTCACTGAATCTGCTCTGACTGACTCTTCTCTGAGTGACTCTGCTCTGACTGACTCTGCTCTAACTGATGCTGCTCTGACTGACTCTGCTCTGACTGACTCTGCTTTGACTGACTCTGCCCTGAATGACTCTGCTCTGACTGATTCTGTCTGACTGACACTGTTCTGACTAACTTTGCTCTAACTGAATCTCCTCTGACTGATTCTGCTCTAACTGACTCTGTTCTGACTGACTCTACTCTCACTGACTCTGCTCTGACTGACCCTGCTCTGTCTGACTCAGCTCTGACTGACTCTGCTCTGACTGATTCTGCTCTGACTGACTCTGCTCTGACTGACTCTGCTCTGACTGACACTGCTCTAGTTGGCTCTGCTGTGACTGACACACACAAATTGCTGGAGGAACACAGCAGGCCAGGCAGCATCTACGGAAAAAAGTACAGTCGATGTTTTGGGCTGAAACCTTTTTCCCATAGGTGCTGCCCGGCCTGCTGAGTTCCTCCATCATTTTGTGTGTGTTGCTCGGATTTACAGCATCTGCAGATCTTCTCTTGTCTGCTGTGACTGATCCCGCTCTGACTAACTCTTCCCTGATTGGGATGGCCTGGATCATCTCTGACTGATTCTCTCTGACTCACTCTGCCCTGCTGACTCTGCTCATTGACTCTGCCCTGACTGAATCTGCTCTCACTGGCTCTGATCTGACTGACTCTGCTCTGACTGACTCTACTCTGCTCTGACTGACTCTACTCTCTCTCTGCGCTGACTGACACTGCTCTGACTGACTCTACTGTGACTGAATCTGCTCTGTTTGACTCTGCTCTGACTGTCTCTGCTCTGACTGCCTCTGCTCTGACTGACTCTACTCTGACTGAATCTGCTCTGTGTGACTCTTCTCTGACTTACTCTGTTCTGACTGACACTGTTCTGACTGACTTTGCTATGAGTGACTCTGCTCTGACTGACTCGGCTCTGACTGATTCTGCTCTAACTGCCTCTGCTCTGACTGACTCTGCTATGAGTGACTCTGCTCTGACTGACTCTGATCTGACTGGCTCTGCTCTGAGTTACTCTGCTTTGCCTGATTCAGCTCTGACTGACTCTGCACTGACTGACTGCACTGACTCGGCATCTTTCATTCTTGCTATGACTGACTCTGCTCTGTGTATCTCTGCTCTGACTGGTTCTGCGCTGAATAACTTTGCACTGACTGATTCTGCTACTACAGGCTCTGCTCCGAATGAGTCACAATCACTGTCTGCTCTGACTGACTTCTCACCTCACTGAATCTGCTCTGACTGACTATGCTCTGTCTGAATGTGCACTCACTGACTCTGTCCAAGCTGGGCTGCTCTGTCCTACTCTGCTCTGACTGACTTATCTCTGACTGTACTGCTCTGACTGTCTCTGCCCTGACAAAATCTTTTCTTACTGAGTTGTTCTGACTGACTGCTCTGACTGTGCAGCTCTGACTGCTTTGACTCTGTTCTGAATAAGCTGCTCTGACTGACTTTGGTCTGACTGTCTCTCCTTTGATTGATCTGCTGTGACTGACCCTTTTCTGATTGATTCTTCTCTGACTGTACTCCTCTAGCTGTCTCTGCTCTGATAGAATCTTTTCTTACTGAGCTGTTCTGACTGAATGATTTGACTGTGCATCTGACTGACTGCTTTGACTCTGTTCTGACTAAGCTGCTTTAACTTAGCTACTCTGACTGACTCTGCTCTGACTGGTACTGCTCTGACTGACTCTGCTTAGCTGGCTCTGCTGTGACTGACACACACAGACTGCTGGAGAAACTCAGCAGGCCAGGCAGCATCTACGGAAAAAAGTACAGTCGACGTTTTGGGCTGAAACCTTTTTTCCATAGGTGCTGCCTGGCCTGCTGAGTTCCTCCAACATTTTGTGTGTGTTGCTCGGAGTTCCAGCATCTGCAGATCCTCTCTTGTCTGCTGTGACAGACCCTGCTCTGACTGAATCTTCCCTGATTGGGATGGCCTGGCTCATCTCTGACTGACTCTCTCAGACTGACGCTGCTCTGACTGTCTCTGCTCATTGACTCTGCCCTGACTGAATCTGCTCTGACTGACTCTACTCTGACTGACTCTGTTCTGACTGACTCTGCTCATTGACTCTGCTCGGACTGACTCTACTCTGTCTCTGCTCTGACTGATACTGCTCTGACTGACTCTACTATGACTGAATCTGCTATGTGTGACTCTGCTCTGACTGTCTCTGCTCTGACTGCCTCTGCTCTGACTGACACTACTCTGACTGAATCTGCTCTGTGTGACTCTTCTCTGACTGACTCTGATCTAACTGATTCGCTCTGACTGATTCTGCTCTGACTGACACTATTCTGACTGACTCTGCTCTGAATGACTCTGCTCTGACTGAATCTGCTCTGAATGACTCTGCTCTGGCTGATTCTGTTCTGACTGACTCTGCTCTAACTGCCTCTGCTCTGACTGACTCTGCTCTGACTGGTACTGCTCTGACTGACTCTGCTTAGCTGGCTCTGCTGTGACTGACACACACAAACTGCTGGAGGAACTCAGCAGGCCAGGCAGCATCTACGGAAAAAAGTACAGTCGACGTTTTGGGCTGAAACCTTTTTTCCATAGGTGTTGCCTGGCCTGCTGAGTTCCTCCAACATTTTGTGTGTGTTGCTCAGATTTCCAGCATCTGCAGATCCTCTCTTGTCTGCTGTGACAGACCCTGCTCTGACTGACTCTACTCTTATTGCCACTGCTCTGACTGACTCTACTCTGACTGTCTCTGTTCTGACTGACTCTGCTCATTGACTCTGCCCTAACTGAATCTGCTCTCACTGGCTCTGCTCTGAGTAGATCTACTCTGACTGATTCTGTTCTGACTGACTCTGCTCTGACAGACTCGCTCTGACTGACTCTGCTCTGACTGACTCTACTCTGATTGACTCTATTCTGACTGATTCTGCCCTGACTGAATCTGCTCTGACTGGCTCTGCCCTGACTGAATCTGCTCTGACTGACTCCACTCTGACTGCCTCTGCTCTGACTGACTCTGCTCTGAGTTACTCTGCTTGCTCTGAATCTACTCTGACAGACTCTGCTCTGACTGACTCTGATCTGACTGACTCAGTTCTGACTGAGTCTGCTCTTACTCACCCTGTTCTAACTGACTCTGCTCTGACAGATTCTGCTTTGGCTAACCCTACTCTGACTGACTCTGCTTTGACTGACTTTGCCCTGAATGACTCTGCTCTGACTGATTCTGTCTGACTGACACTGTTCTGACTAACTTCGCTCTGACTGACTCTCCTCCGACTGATTCTGCTCTAACTGTCTCTGCTCTGACTGAGTCTGTTCTGACTGACCCTGCTCTGAGTGACTCAGCTCTGACTGATTCTGTTCTAACTGACACTGCTTTAACTAACCCTACACTGACTGACTCTGCTCTCACTGACTCTGCTTTGACTGACTCTGCCCTGAATGACTCTGCTCTGATTGATTCTGTCTGACTGACACTGTTCTGACTAACTTCGCTCTGACTGACTCTCCTCCGACTGATTCTGCTCTAACTGACTCTGTTCTGACTGACTCTACTCTGACTGACTCTGCTCTGATTGACTCTGCTCTGACTGATTCTGCTCTGACTGACCCTGCTCTGAGTGACTCAGCTCTGAGTGACTCTGCTCTGACTGACTCTGCTCTGACTGACTCTGCTCTGACTGACTCTGTTCTAACTGACCCTGCTCTGACTGACTCTGCTCTGACTGACTCTGCTCTAGCTGGCTCTGCTGTGACTGACACACACAAACGGCTGGAGGAACTCAGCAGGCCAGGCAGCATCTAAGGAAAAAAGTACATTTTTGGCTGAAACCTTTTTTTCCATAGGTGTGTGTTGCTCGGAGTTCCAGCATCTGCTAATCCTCTCTTGTCTGCTGTGACTGACCCTGCTCTGACTCACTCTTCCCCGATTGGGATGGCCTGGCTCATCTCTGACTGACTCTCTCTGACTGATGCTGCTCTGACTGTCTCTGCTCATTGACTCTGCCCTGACTGAATCTGCTCTGAATGACTCTACTCTGACTGAATCTGCTCTGTGTGACTCTTGTCTGATTGACTCTGATCTGACTGACTCGGCTCTGACTGATTCTGTTCTGACTGACACTGTTCTGACTGACTCTGCTCTGAGTGACGCTGCTCTGACTGAATCTGCTTTGAATGACTCTGCTCTAACTGCCTCTGCTCTGACTGACTCTGCTCTGACCCACTCTGTTCTGACAGACTGCTGTGACTGAGACTTCTTTGAATGACTCTGCTCTGACTGACTCTGACCTGACTGACTCTGCTCTGACTGACTCTGACCTGACTGACTCTGCTCTGAGTTACTCTGCTTTGCCTGGTTCAGCTCTGACTGACTCTGCACTGACTGACTCAGCACTGACTGACTGCTCTGACTCGGCATCTTTCATTCTTGCTATGACTGACTCTGCTCTGTGTATCTCTGCTCTGACTGATTCTGCGCTGAATGACTTTGCACTGACTGATTCTGCTACTACAGGCTCTGCTCCGACTGATTCATGATCACTGTCTGCTCTGACTGACTTCTCACCTCACTGAATCTGCTCTGACTGACTGTGCTCTGTCTGAATGTGCACTCACTGACTCTGTCCAAACTGGGCTGATTCTGCTCTCCTTTGATTAATCTGCTGTGACTGACCCTTTTCTGACTGACTCTTCTCTGACTGCACTCCTCTAGCTGTCCCTGCTCTGATAGAATCTTTTCTTTCTGAGCTGTTCTGACTGACAGCTTTGACTCTGTTCTGACTAAGCTGCTTTAACTTAGCTACTCTGACTGACTCTGCTCTGACTGACCATGCTCTGAATGACTCTGCTCTGACTGACTCTGCTCTGACTGACTCTGCTCCAGCTGGCTCTGCTGTGACTGACACACACAAACTGCTGGAGGAACTCAGCAGGCCAGGCAGCATCTACGGAAAAAAGCACAGTCAACGTTTTGGGCTGAAACATTTTTTCCATAGGTGCTGCCTGGCCTGCTGAGTTCCTCCAACATTTTGTGTGTGTTGCTCGGATTTCCAGCATCTGCAGATCTTCTCTTCTCTGCTGTGACTGACCCTGCTTTGACTGACTCTTCCCTGATTGGGATGGCCTGGCTCATCTCTGACTGACTCCCTTTGACTGACGCTGCTCTGACTGTCTCTGTTCTGACTGACTCTACTCTGACAGAATCTGCTCTGTGTGACTCTGCTCTGACTGTCTCTGCTCTGACTGACTCTGCTCTGAGTTGCTCTGCTTTGTCTGAATCTACTCTGACAGACTCTGCTCTGACTGACTCTGATCTGACTGACTCTGCTCTGAATGGCTCTGCTCTGACTGATTCTGCTCTGACTGACTCTGTTCTGACTGACTCTGCTCTGACTGACTCTGCTCTGACTGACTCTGTTCTGACTGACCCTGTTCTAACCGACTCTGCTCTAACTGATTCTGCTCTGACTGACTCTGCTCTGAGTTACTCTGCTTTGTCTGATTCAGCTCTGACTGACTCAGCACTGACTGACTGCTCTGACTCTGCATCTTTCATTCTTGCTATGACTGACTCTGCTCTGTGTATCTCTGCTCTGACTGATTCAGTGCTGAATGACTTTGCACCAACTGATTCTGCTCTGACAGCCTCTGCTCCAACTTAGTCACAATCACTGACTGCCCTGACTGAATCTGCTCTGACTGACTCTGCTCTGTCTGACTCTACTCTGACTGCCTCTGCTCTGACTGCCTCTGCTGTGACTGACTCTGCTCTAACTGACCCTACTCTGACTGACTCAGCACTGACTGACTGCTCTGACTCGGCATCTTTCATTCTTGCTATGACTGCCTCTGCTCTGACTGATTCTGCGCTGAATGACTTTGCACTGACTAATTCTGCTCCGACAGCCTCTAGTCTGACTGAGTCACAATCACTGACTGCTCTGACTGACTTCTCACCTCACTGAATCTGCTCTGACTAATTCTGCGCTGACTGACTCTTCTCTGAGTGACTTTGCTCTGACTGACTCTGCTTTGACTGACTCTGCCCTGAATGACTCTGCTCTGACTGATTCTGTCTAACACTTTTCTGACTAACTTCGCTCTGACTGACTCTCCTCCAACTGATTCTGCTCTAACTATCTCTGCTCTGACTGATTCTGCTCTGACTGACTCTACCCTGACTGATTCTGTTCTAACTGACACTGCTCTAACTAACCCTATGCTGACTGACTCTGCTCTCACTGACTCTGCTTTGACTGACTCTGCCCTGAATGACTCTGCTCTGATTGATTCTGTCTGACTGACACTGTTCTGACTAACTTCGCTCTGACTGACTCTCCTCCGACTGATTCTGCTCTAACTGACTCTGTTCTGACTGACTCTACTCTGACTGACTCTGCTCTGACTGACTCTGCTCTGACTGATTCTGCTCTGACTGACTCTGCTCTGAGTGACTCAGCTCTGAGTGACTCTGCTCTGACTGACTCTGCTCTGACTGACTCTGTCCTAACTGACTCTGTCCTAACTGACCCTGCTCTGACTGACTCTGCTCTGACTGATTCTGCTCTAGCTAGCTCTGCTGTGACTGACACACACAAACGGCTGGAGGAACTCAGCAGGCCAGGCAGCATCTATGGAAAAAAGTACAGTCGACATTTTGGGCTGAAACCTTTTTTGCATAGGTGCTGCCTGGCCTGCTGAGTTCCTCCAACATTTTGTGTGTGTTGCTCGGAGTTCCAGCATCTGCAAATCCTCTCTTGTCTGCTGTGACTGACCCTGCTCTGACTCACTCTTCCCTGATTGGGACGGCCTGGCTCATCTCTGACTGACTCTCTCTGACTGACGCTGCTCTGACTGACTCTGCTCATTGACTCTGTCCTGACTGAATCTGCTCTAACTGACTCTACTCTGACTGAATCTGCTCTGTGTGACTCTTCTCTGATTGACTCTGATCTGACTGACTCTGCTCTGAGTGACACTGCTCTGACTGAATCTGCTCTGAATGATTCTGCTCTAACTGCCTCTGCTCTGACTGACTCTGCTCTGACCCACTCTGTTCTGACAGACTGCTGTGACTGACACTTCTTTGAATGACTCTGCTCTGACTGACTCTGCTCTAACTGAATCTGCTCTGACTGATTCTGCTCTGACTGACTCTGCTCTGACTGACCCTGCTCTGACTGAATCTGCTCTGACTGACCCTGCTCTGACTGACCCTGCTCTGACTGAATCTGCTCTGACTGACTCTGCTCTAACTGACTCTGCTCTGACTGACTCTGCTCTGACTGATTCTGTGCTGAATGACTTTGCACTGATTGATTCTGCTCTGACAGGCTCTGCTCCGACTGAGTCACAATCACTTACTGCTCTGACTGACTTCTCACCTCACTGAATCTGCACTGACTGATTCTGCTCTGTTGGCTCTGATCTGACTGACTGTGCTCTGAGTTACTTTGCTTTGTCCGATTCAGCTCTGACTGAGTCTGCACTGACTGACTGCTCTGACTCGGCATCTTTCATTCTTGCTATGACTGACTCTGCTCTGTGTATCTCTGCTCTGACTGATACTGCGCTGAATGACTTTGCACTGACTAATCCTGCTCCGACAGGCTCTGCTCCGACTGAGTCACAATCACTGACTGCTCCGACTGACTTCTCACCTCACTGAATCTGCTCTGACTGACTGTGCTCTGTCTGAATGTGCACAGACTGACTCTGTCCCAGCTGGGCTGTTCTGTCGTACTCTGCTCTGACTGACTTATCTCTGATTGTACTGGTCTGACTGCCTCTGCTCTGACAAACTCTTTTCTTACTGAGTTGTTCTGACTAACTGCTCTGACTGTGCATCTCTGACTGTTTTGACTCTGTTTTAACTAAGCTGGTCTGACTGTCTCTGCTTTGATTGATCTGCTGTGACTGACCCTTTTCTGATTGACTCTTCTCTGACTGTACTCCGCTAACTGTCTCTGCTCTGATAGACTCTTTTCTTACTGAGTTGTTCTGACTGACTGCTTTGATTCTGGTCTGACTAAGCTGCTTTAACTTAGCTGCCCTGACTGACTCTGCTGTGATTGATCTGCTGTGACTGACTCAATCTGATTAACTCTGACCTGACTAAGATGTTCTCACCGAATCTGCTCTAGCCGGCTCTGCTTGACTGACACACACAAACTGCTGGAGGAACTCAGCAGGCCAGGCAGCATCTATGGAAAAAAGTACAGTCGACATTTTGGGCTGAAACCCTTTTTCCATAGGTGCTGCCTGGCCTGCTGAGTTCCTCCAACATTTTGTGTGTGTTGCTCAGATTTCCAGCATCTGCAGAGCTTCTCTTGTCTGCTGTGACTGACCCTGCTCTGACTGACTCTTCCCTGATTGGGATGGCCTGGCTCATCTCTGACTGACTCTCTCTGACTGACTCTCTCTGATTGACTCTCTCTGACTGACTCATCTCTGACTGACTCTCTCTGACTGATTCATATCTGACTGTACTGCTCCTACTGTCTCTCTCTGACAAACTCTTTTCTGACTGAGTTGTACTGACTCTGCTCTGAATAACTCATCTCTGACTGACTCTGGTCAACAGCACCCTGAATAAATGTGCTCAATGGTGGTGAGGGCTTTACCCGTGATGGACTGAGCCATATCCACTATCTTTTTGTCAGATTTTCTGCAGGTATTTCCAGACCAGGCCATGATACAGCCGTCAATATCCTCTCCACCGCACATCCATCGAAGTTTGTCAAAGTTTTAGATGTCATGCCCAATCATCACAAGTTTCTGAGGAAGTAGAACCACTACTGTGCTTTCCTCATAATTGCACTTACTTGCTGGGCCCAGGAAAGGTCGTCTGAAATAACAACACTGAGGAGTTTAAAGTTACTGACCCGCCCCAATTCCAATTCCCCCTATCAGGACTGGCTCATGGACTCCCTCCTCCTGAAGTCAATAATCAGCTCCTGGGTCTTTCTGACATTGAGTGAGAGGTTGTTGTTGTGACACCACTCAGCCAGATTTTCAATCTCCCTCCTATATGCTGATTCGTCACCATCTTTGATTTGGCCAACAACAGTGGTGTCATCAGCAAACTTGAATATGGCATTGGAGCTGAGCTTAGCCCCACAGCCATAAGTAATAAGTGAGTAGAGCAGGGGGTTAAGCACAGAGTCTTTTGGTGCACCTGTGTTGATGGAGATAGTGGAGGAGATGTTGTTGCCAATCTGCACTGATTAGGGTCACCAAGTGAGGAAATCAGGGATCCAATTGAGCAAGGAGGTATTGAGGCCAAGGTCTTGAAGTTTAGCAATTAGTTTTGAGGGGAAGATAGTGCTGAATGCCAAGCTGTAGTCAAAAAAGGATTTCCTGATGTATGCACCTTTGCTGTCCAGATGCTCTAGGGTTGAGAGAAGAGCCAATGAAATGAGATCTGCTGTGGACCTGTTGTTTCGGTAGGCAAATTGGAGTGGATCCAAGTCACTTCTCAGGCAAGAGTTGAAATATTTCATCACCAATCTCTCAAAACACTTCATCACCATGGTTGTAAGTGCCACTGGATGATAGTCACTGAGGTATGTTACCACGTTCTTCTTAGGTGCCAATATAATTGGAGTCTGCTTGAAGTGAGTGAGTGCCTCAGACTACTGAAGCGAGAGGTTTAAGGATGTCAGTGAACACACCAGCCATTTGATCAGCTCAGGTCTTTAGTGCTCACCAGATATGCTATCGGAGCCGGGTGCTTTTCACAGGCTCACCTTCCTGAAGGATGCTCTCACATCAGCTTCGGAGACTGAAAACACAGGGTCATCCGGGGCTGAGGGAGTTCATGATGGCTCCTCCAGGTTTTCAAGGTCAAAGCAAGCATAGAAGGCATTGAGCTCATCTGGAAGCAAAGTCCTGTTGTCATCGACATCATCTGATTTCACTTTGTAAGAGGTGAAAGCATTCAAGCCCTACCACAACTGTCAAGCATTCATTATTGATTCAAGTTTAGTTTGGAATTGCCACTTTAACCATGTGATGGCTTTCTGGAAATCTTACCTGAACCATGTAACTGTCTTGGTCGCCAGACCTGAATGCCTCTGATCTGGCCCTCAGCAGATTACTGTAGGAGAAGTCACTCATTCACAATACTGCCATCAAGCAGCACGTAGCAGGTCACACACACACACACACACACACACACACACACACACAAATTGGAAAGCAAACATCTGCAGATGTAGAAAATCTGAAGTAAAAATGTAGAATGCCAGAAAAGCTCAGCAGGTCAGACAGCAACTGTGGAGGGAGAAACTCATTAAACATTTTGGCCTGATGAGAAATCCTGGCACTAACTCAGAGATAACACTCAATTGACCTTCCAGCAAGCCTGTCCATGCACCAAGTGTCTAGTACTCTGAGTCCCATCAATGTCCTTATCTGCACATCAACAGCAGATCCCCCATCCTCCTGGACTATTTTTGCACACCTCCCCAACCCTGTGTGCACATCACTTGAACCCAATATGTCACCTCAAGCTGGTAGATCTGGGTATTATCAGGCAAATATTTCAAGTTCACCTGTTCTAAATTCTCTCTGCTCAGAAATATCAGGAAAATCCCCAGCAAGATGCAACATTCTGATTGTATTCACATATTGGGGAGGGGAGGAGAAGATGGTGGCGCGACGTAGTGCGCGCGGCCGCTCCGAAATGATATTGTATTTGGTAAGTAGCTGCTGTGCACAGTTCTGATTTGATGGAGCCAGACGTGAGAAGCACAGAGGAACACCTGGAGAAACTTCTGAAATGCCTGCTTCGCTGCTGTTGCTACTATGCGATCAAGAATCTCCGGAGAGGAAGGCCTCAAATCCTCGGCTTTGCCTATTGCCTGTTGCTGGGGCCGGGGTTGAAGCACTAGGCAGAGATGGTGCTTGGTGCTCGGTGTTGGAGGGCTGGTCGGAGGCTCCAAGTTTTCAGACGGACTCAAGAGTGGGCTGTCATCGGGTGCTTCCAGGGTGCTGCATCCGCAAGTTTGCGGCGCTGGAGGTTCATGGCAGAGAGAGTTTTCTTCCTTCTACCGTCTGTGTGAGATGATGGGACTTTCAAGAGACTTTGAGACTTTTTTTTACCGTGCCCATGGTCTGTTCTTATCAAATTACAATATTGCTTAGCACTGTTGTAACTATATGTTATAATTAAGTGGTTTTTGTCAGTTTTTTAGTCTTGGTTTGTCTCGTGTTTCTGTGCTATCATTCTGGAGGAACATTGTATCATTTCTTAATACATGCATTACTAAATGACAATAAAAGAGGACTGCGTGTCCTCATAATCTAAAACAAAATCTAAATGCCCAAACCATCAGGCATGGTATGCAGGATCAAGAGGAAGATATTTTCAAAATCCAACTAAAGATAAACCACTTCTACTGGTTATACAGACCTCAGGTCTAACTAAACTGGAGTTGAAGCATTGGGACTCCTCTCCACTACTGTTCCCTCTAAGCTGCGTGGGTGTATGGCCGCGCTTTGACTGAAATGTTCCCATGCACACAGCCTTTGTTGCCATGCAGGTGGAACTTTCTTTTATATAATATTTCATTAAAGTGCTGCACACTTCTCAGGCCGTGTAAAAATTTCCTGCTCAGAACAATCGTTGGTCCATGTAGCTGGAAAAAGAATTATAGAGGGAACGTTGAAGTCCCCACATCCTGTTCTGTGTCATTGGCAAACAAAAATATCTTTAAAGCCATAGACCTTGATACAAAAACCAAACTTGAACAAAAATAGAAAAGACATCTATCCCTGAAGATGAGTGAGTTTGGATCAAGAAAGATTCAAATGCTAATCTTATGTCCGCTGAATAAGTTTCTTTTTCCTTCTGTGCCTTAAGGCGCATCAGTTGGCAACCTTGCCGTTTCTTTAGCATTCGTCTGTTTTCTCATGGGGCCGAGTTGCTAGCTCGATACTCAGCCCAGCATGGATGGAAAGTGTGCAAGGAGCTGGCCAGGTTCGAACCTGAGCCCACTCGCCTCAAAGCCCAGTGCAGATGCCACTACACCACCGGCCGGCTAGCTAGATAGGCTGCTGGCATTGAATCCGGAGGCCCTGAGAACTGATAACATTGCACAGCCCTGTATTCCACCACAGCAGCTCGTATTTTACACTCAGAAGCCACTTTATTGGATACCTCCTGTACCTAGTAAAGTGGCTACACTTGCGGTCTTCTGCTGCTGTATCCCATTCACTTCAAGGTTCGACCTGTTGTGTGTTCAGAGATGCTCTTCTGCACACCACTCTGTAATGCATAATTATTTGTTAGTGATAGAGTGTGGAGTTGGCCCTTCTGGCCCTTCGAGTCACGCTGCTCCAGCAAACCTGATTAACTCTAACCTAACCACTGAACAATATACAATGACCAGTTAACCTACCCAGTACCTCTTTTTCCTCTTTCACCTTATCTCCTTACCTGCTCATCACCTCCCTCTGGTGCATCTACCCCTTTTCTTTCTTCCATGGCCTTCTGCCCTCTCCTGTCATCTTCCCCCTTCTCCAGCCCTGTATCTCTTTCACCAGCCTACTTCTCAGCTCTTTACCTCACCCTTCCCCCTTCTCCTGGTTTCACCTCTCACCTACCACCTTGTACTTCTTCCTCCATTACCCCCCCCCCCCACACCTTCTTACTCTGACTCCTCAACTTTTTTCTCAGTCCTGCTCAAGGGTCTCGGCCCAAAATGTGGACTATACTCTTTTCCAGAGCTGCTACCTGGCCTGCTGAGTGGACAGAATGTTTATGTGTTTGGTCAGAATTATATCTGTGGATTTAGAAACTGTACATTTGCTCAGGGCTGTAATAATTCTGTGTTTGACCAGGACAGCAGTGAATACTGATTCTGACAGATAGATGAAATTGGTATGGACAGACTGAAATAAAAAATAATGATAATACGTACGAGGAGCAGAATTAGGCCTTTTAAACCCTCAAACTTGCTGTGCCTTTTAATCATATCTGATTTGATTAGAAACTCAATTTTGCATTCTCACTTAACAGCAGTAATCTTTCACTTCCTTTCTTAAGTTTGATTTCTGCGACTGTCTGTGAAGTGTTTGTACATTCTCTCCTTGACTGTGTACATTTCCATCAGTTTTCTCCCTCTTTCCAAGGTGTCAGTGGAGTTAAGGGTAGTGAGCTGTGGAGTTGCTATTTTGGTGCCAGAAGCATGGCGATTTTTGCAGGCTGCCCCCAGACAATCCTCACTGATTTGATTTGTCACAAAATGACGCATTTCACTGTGTTCACAAAGAAAACTAATCTTTCTTTTTGAAAAGCATCTATCTGCCCAGGACTGAAAATATTCAAGACTGCTTCAGCCATGATGGGTTGGCGGAGCAAACCCAGTAGGCTGAATGGCCTAAATTTGCTGCTATGTCTTATGGTCTTCTGGTCTAAGAGGACATATCTTCCCCACATCCACCATGTCAAGAATAACTGTAGTTCTGTACAGAGCTGTAAGTATCATTTGTACAAGAGTGGCTTAGATTGGCCTGTCATAAATGTTAATTTGCACTTGGTTATCAGAGTATTAAAATCAAAGAAACTATAAAATAAAACCAGAAAATAGAAGGGTCTTTGACCCAAAGCATTAACTGCTTCTCTTTCCACAGATACTGCCTCACTTGTTAAGTTTTTCCAACTTTCTGTTCTTTTTGTTGCACTATTTTGAACAGAACTCTATATGCACTGATTTGCACTAATTTGATTGACAGCTTAGAGTGCTAAACCGGAGAGCTCTATAAAAACACTTGTATATTTGCTTGGAATTGTAACTTATGGTGGTTTATAAATTATTTAGAATTACGACAAACTTGAGCAACCATATTGCATGTGACTGAGGATGCATTTCAATCCCACTGTTTCACAGTTAGGATCTGGACAAACTGAATTGTGAGGAAGAGAATTTATTCGTAATTATTTACTATACGAGAGAACTCTGGATATCCAACAGGTATAATCAAGGCTGGTGGCAATAGAATTCATACTTGAGAGAGTCAAAAGGCTGAGAGGATAGTTGTTTAAGATGGGAGAAAAGTGGAGATAATACAAATGTTTACTCACAATCTTAGTGAATGAAGCAAAGGCTCTTCAAGGCTCCTCATGCTTCTTTTTCTTCTGTTTCATTAATTCCTTAACAGTGCTCCAGACAAAGCTACAGCAAATATATTTTTTAGGACCTAACAAACACTAGTTTGGACAGGGTGGTAATAAACACAGGTTAGCATCACACTGTAAAACACTGTTCTGTACAGGGTAGTGGTAAATATTGATTTGCATTGGGCTGTAATAGATAGTGGTTTGGACTGGACTTGAATAAACTGACATTTGTACAAGGCTATAATCTACATTGGTTTGTTTAAACTCTGCTGTGGACTTGGTCAAAAAATTATCTACTGTCAACTGGACTGCAATTATCTCTCATTGTAATAAACACTGGCTTGGGCAGGAATGCCACATACGGTTTGGAGCTGGGCTGAAGTAAATGATGCCTTGTCTGTGCTGTAATAAACAATTATTTTTCGGCAATACTGAACACAGATTTAGAGAAAATGAAGATAAGTATTGGTTTGAACTTGATGATGATTTAGTTTGGACAGAATTGTAATAACCTCTCTTTTGTCCTGACCTACAAAAATGATTTGGACTGTGCTATAATAAACTGAACTTATAAAGGGAAAAAGGAAAAACTCAGCAGGTCAGGAAGCTTCTGGAGGAAGAGAGACAGAATTAATGCTTCAGGCTGAAGATGCTTTGTCAATGGTAATGCCTGAGTTGGATTATTCTATAATAAATACTAATTGCATTGACTAGTGTCATGATCCATTTATGTGTTGTGAACTGGGAAGGGTAGGAATAAAACAGGTTCAGGAATGGTTGGTGGAAGATGGAATTTAATGCTGAGAAATGTAAAGTGTTACATCTTTGGTAGAAAAATTAGAAGAGTGAATCTAAATTGAGGGAACATTTTTAAAAGGAGTACTGAAACAGAGACCTGAAGGTGCGTTGTGTATTTTATTGGAAGTGAAGGGACAGGCTGAGGAGGTGGTTAATAGAGTGAATACAATGCTTGGCTTTATCCACAGTTGTTCCATTCCAGAACCCCAAGTGCGGTAGAACCAGTGTAAAGTTTCATGGTGACTTCCTTGCTCTACAAATATAGAAGAACACAGCTGAAATACAGTCCAGTTCTGGGTACTATGCTTTAAGAAAGATATAAAGGCTTCTGGGAGCATGCAAAAGAGATTTACTAAACTGATTCGAGGGATGTACAAATATGTCTTTGTTTATGTGGATGGACTGGAGAAACTGGGGCTGCTCTGCCTGGACCAGAGGAAGCTGCAAGGGGATCTAATGGGTATTTAAGTCACCAAGGATATGAAAGGAAGCTGTTTTGCATTGGCAGAGGGGCAAATAACTGGGGGTTGTTTCTGTATGACACAGAAGGAAGCCACTTCAGCACATTGGGCCTATGCCAGTTCACAGGGCAACCACATTCACCACTAATTTCCCTGTAACCTATTGTCCCATTGCTCCCCCCAGATTCTCTCCCAGTCACATACACTAGGGGGCAGTTTACAGTGGTCATGATTAAAGGTGATTTACAAAAGAAACAACATTTTAATGCAACACACATAAAGATTGCTGGTGAATGCAGCAGGCCAGGCAGAGGCACCTCTTCCTATAGATGCTGCCTGGCCTGCTGCATTCACCAGCAATTTTTATGTGTGTTGCTTGAAATTCCAGCATCTGCAGATTTCCTCGTGTTAACATTTTAGTGCAGTGGTTAAGGTCTGAAACACACTGCCAGGGCAGCTTTGGAGACAGTTTCGATTGTAGCATTCAAAAGGGAGTCAATAAGTAGAGAGTCATAGTCATAGAATACTATAGCACAGAAACAGACCAGCTGGCCCATCTAGTCCATGCTGAACTATTGATTTGCCTCGCCCCATCGACCTTCATCTGGACCAAAGCCCTCCATGCCCCTCCCTATTCAAATTTCTCTTAAATGTTGAAATGGAAGCTGCATCCACCACATTCACTGGCAGCTCATTCCCACTCTCACCACTTCTTGAATGAAGAACTTTCCCTTCAAGTTCCACTGAAACATTTCACCTTTCACTCTTACTTAACCCATAAACTCTAGTTCCAGTCTCACTTAACCTCGGTGAAAAATGTTTGCACTTACCCTATCTGTACCCCTCATAATTTAGTATACAAAATATCTGAAAAAATAAAAAGTTTTGGGGAACAGTCAGGAAGCTGGGGGCAACGGGATTTTCTTAGTAGGGACAATTTGAATTTGGCTAGCCTAACAGTCATTTTCTGTGTTATAACAACTCTGCAATTCTGATTTGTTCTAGGGTATGGTTGACTATGCTGTAATTAACATTTATTTGGAAACTTGTGTAATAAACTCTAGTTTAGATTAGGCTACATTGGAATTTAATATGCAGTGGCTTGGATGGGTATAATTCATTCTGGATTGAATTGGTCAATAAAACACTAGATTGGACTAGGTTGTAATGAAACCTTATTGGAACTGGACTGTATCAACCATAGGTTTGGACAAGGTTGTAATAACCTGCGTTGGGTAGTGATGAACAATTGTTTCCAAAGCACCTTAAGAGTCATTCTTCTTGACTAGACTATGATGAAAGCTGCTTTTATCTATTGTTAACCTAGGTTTGGAGAGGACTGTAAAAAAAAGCTTTAGTTTGACAGTGCTGTAATCAATTGAAATAAAAATTGTTGGAAATATTCATAGGTCAGGCAGGATCTGCAGAAAATAAAGTTAACATTTCAGGTCAAAGATATTTCATCTACAGATTTTTTTTGCATTTTGCTTATTATAATCTGGGAATCTGAAATTTCCTGGAGTTGGAGGATTGCCTTTTGAAGAAAGTTGTGCCTGTTGGACTGTAGAAAGGAGAGAAGGAACTTGGTTGAAATATATATGTCAATGAAATTCCCTCTTGAGGGATCATATAGACAACTTGACATGGTGAATTTGGAGAGAATGGTTTCTCTTACAGGAGATTCTAGAACTAAGGCTCACTGTTTAAAAATAAAGGAGTCATCCATTTAAGAGAGAGATGAGCTATCTTTTTTCACTCAAAGAACAGTAAATCTCTAGACCACTTTTCCTTAAATGGCAGTGGAAGTAGAGTCAAAGGGTTTCAGCCCAAAACGTCGGCTGTGTTTTTTTCCACAGATGCTGCCTGGCCTGCTGAATTCCTCCAGCATTTTGTGTCTGTTGCTTGGATTTGCAGCACCTGCAGATTTTCTTTTGTTTGTGAAGCAGAGTCTATGATTATTTTGAATTCAGAGATAGGCAGATATCTGATAAACAAGAGGGTAAAAGTTGAAAGATGGATAAGAATGGGAGTTGAGATTATAGTATGAAACAGGTCAGCCAAGAACATATTATACGATGCAGAAGGATCCAAATGCCAAGTGACCTATTCTTCCCATAGTCTGTACTGTATGTTCATATGGAGCTATCCAGTTTGGACTTGATTCTAAATAGTTTGTACTGAACATTAACAAGCACTGATCTGTACAGGGTTATATAATGAAAATTGGTGCGTATTGGACTTTCATCAACATTGGCTTCAACAGGACTGTGATAAACACTGATTTGATCTGCATATAATGAAATTTGGTTTTAATTAAACTGTAATTCACAATGTTTTTAATGGGCCAAGATATAAGTAACAATGTTTGGGGAACTATATTAAATCTTCGTTTGGATTGGGCAAAATTAAACATTAATTGGACAGGGATGTAATAAAGCAACACACACGAAGTGCTGGAGGAACTCAGCGGGCCAGGCAGCATCAATGGAAAAGAGCGAACAGTTGACATTTCCGGTCGAGACCCTTCATCAGGACTCTTGTTTCAGGAAAGTAATAAACCCTGGTTTGTTTGGGATTTTAATAAACACTGATTGGCAAGACTGAAATAAATTCTGGTTTGCCAGGGGATATAATTAACAAGGATTATGATTAGACTTATATCAAATACTGGTTTGGACTGGGCTTTATAAAACACTAATTTGACAATACTGTAACTTTTATTCGTAATAACATATTAAATAACAGTTTTCAAGAGGACTGGGGGGCGAGTTTGGAGGTAGGTGTAATAAATTAGTGTTTTGATCAACACTATAATTTGGACAAGATTTGTTTCGATAATAGCAATTGGTTTGGAGAGAAGCGTAATAAATGAAGAATTTGGAGAGTGAATGCCGGTTTTGACAGAGCTGGAATGGACATCGTTGTGAGAAAGGACCCGCAGTAGCACTGATTTCTAAACTGAACTAAGATGAAATGAATGTGTGAAAGCAGGATTCGATGCCTTGGGGTCTGATTGACGCCACTCGTGGGAGGATGAACTGGTATTTCTGAACCGGGAAACTTTGGCCCCGCCCTTGTGTCTGGACGCTTTCCCAAAGTTCTGATAGGTTGGCTCGCCCTGTAGGCGGCTCCTCTCTGCTTCTTCCATCCTCAGCGCGATGTGTCTCGAACTGTCAAGAGTGCCCGAGGCAGTGACCGGCTGCAGCAGGTAAGGAGCCCCGAGACTGGGGCCAGGGGAGGCTGGTGCAGGTGGGGCACCTGGGGTGGAAGTGGGTGGGGAGCATGATCGGAGCGGTGCGTTCGCAGTCAAGAGGTTTCACTTTGCGGCAGCCGCTGCCTTTCCAAAGACTTTATTTCTACCTGTAGGAATATCCCTCCTTCCTTCCCCCACCCCCCACTCTGTCCCTCTCTCACACTATTCTGTCCCTTGTTTTTTTATCTTCTCTGTGTATGTCTCCTTCTGTCTATCTCCCTCGCTGTATCCTGTCTCCATCTGACCCCCCCCCCCAATCGCCTCCTCAATCCCTCATCCTTTTCGTCCGAACACCTCATATTTCATGTGTCTATTTGGATTGGGAAAATCCACAGGATTGGTTGTTTTCCCCCTTTTATTGAAGTGCATCGAAGTCTCTTCCTTCTCCCTCCCCAGTCTCATTTTCAACTACCCTTCCCTCCCAGTATCCTCGCCGTCTTGTCGCGCCCTCTCAGTACCAGTGTGCGTATGTCTCTACCTATGTCTGTGTCTGCCCGTCTGCCTCCATTTCTCCCCCCGCCCCCGCTCTGTCACTTCCCTCTCGCTATCTTGCCCCAGTCTATGACGCCAGACTCTGTGCTGTTTACAGTGTGAATGAGAGGTGGACCGAGCTCCGCTTATTGCGTCTCGACAGTCTCACTCCGGGTGCATTTGCACCACTCCATCACTAGCCGTCTGCTCCTCCTCACTCTCCTCTGTTCTAACCCCCTTGAATGTTTCTAATCGAGTTCCACGTCGAGCTAGCTTTCCCACGCAGATCTCCCTTTTTCGTTATATTTCACTTTAATCGATTTTAACCTCAAAAGCTCAAAACCCCGTGCTCTCCACCCACCCCACTCTCCGCCAGTCGTTGTGTTTGCTGAAAGAGCAGTCGCGTTAGGAATAATTACTGTCTCCTTGCTGAGTAACAGAGTCACAAACAGGTGCCGCACACAGCAGGGATGGCAAGTAGCTCACCATGCTGGCGAGACTGATTTACCCAGACACAGTGAAACAAAGTTCAGTCCAGAATGTCGGATCAAAGCGCCGCCTCAACTGCCCTGAGCTTCCTTGAGGAACCAGCTCATGGGATTTAATTCGCCGAAGAACGGCAGCCGTGGGTATGTCTGGGCCGATTTCACAACACGCATTTGGGAAGTGGGGACACACTTACCCGAAGATGTGTGGGAGGGAGCAACAAGTGGAATGTCACAAGACCGAAGTATGAATCGTCAATAACGCCCAGCGGATGGATGAGGCTGATGGACTGGCGGGTTCTCTGCTTGTGAAGATTGACTGCGTACAGTACATTTCCTTCCTTTCTACCACAACACGGTTTTCGAGAATCCTTGATTGGTACATTACCTTTTCCTTCCCCTGTGCCCACATCATTGGCATTTGGTGCCTTTGGTTCCAATCCTGGCATGCGGGCTGACTTCCAAATTAGTTGCAACATTTCCACTTGGCCTGGATACCAGCCGAAGCTGCTGAGATACCCAGCCCCAGCAAGCGAATAGCATGTCCACTTGCCAATCCGCATATATTAACCTTACTAAAACGCAATTAAACACATAATTCGGCATAAGGGTTCAACCTAACGACTGTCTGTTTCCTGCTCTTCCCCGCTGCGTTAGAGAAAACCACACACAATTAAGTATTTGCAGTCTCCATAATGTGCCATGGCAGAGTCACAACCATGGGGTTTACACTGAGCAGAGAAGCCTTTGACTGCCAGATACCCTGCTGTCGTGGACCAGCAACCAGCAACCTTCCTGCTAGAGGACGAAGCAGCTGGGCGACTGTTTCGGCTGGAAGGTGGTGGTGAGGTGGGCTGGGAAAACACCTGTGGCATGGGACGCCTGGAAAACTCAGGAGGGTTGGAGAATCCACCCGGGTGGCTGCAAGGCCACCCGTTGGAGGATGGACTATCAGCTGTTAAAGGGCTGAGCACCTGCTGGAGAATGGCTCATTGGATGCCGACTCTCTGCTCTGATGCACACAGTGAGACAAGTGGAGAACATTCTAGAGAACCAGGCTGGAAAACAGCCAAAAATGGGAGACCACCTGCAGGAGAGCTGGACATTGTTGAAGGGCTAGATCCCCTTGGACCACCTGTCAGTGGGCTAGATCCCATTGCAACAGTTCTCAATAAGTGGGCTGGGCCCTACTAGATCACGACTGGAGGATTGGATACTGTGAGAACACGTCCTGGTATGCTGGGCACCAGGACATCAAAGGACCTCTGGGAATATGCAGCCAGGTATATAAAACATCTCAGGGTATTGAGAGCACAGGTAGACAGAATTTCTCTAAGGATGCATGGCAGGGATTCCTCTGAGAATATACTCTCTCCCTCTACAGGTAGTCCCAATATCCAGGTCTCTGACAGATACAGTACTGCTAATATCTGCATATTCCCTGAGGTGTTATTAATACCTTTGAAGTTTATTCCCATGCTGGCTCCGTGCACCTTTGGACTGTCTGAGCACCGGTATGTATTATATTTAGAAGAAGTGCTGTGTACCTGTGCAGTGTCATTGAGTCGTAGAGAATAGAAATAGGCCCTTCAGCCCAGCGTGACTGTGACAGCCAACAAGAATCTACCTACTCTAATCCGATTTTTTAATGCAGCCTGTAAACTTCTATTTGGTTTCCAATGTTCACCTAAGTATTTCTTAAAATACTCGAGACTACCTGCCTCTAACAGGCATTATGTTCAGATTTCAACTATCCTCTGATCTTCCTCGAGGGCCCTCTCTTATGTCTATTCCCTTCGGACCCCTCTGCTATGGAGAAAATATTCTCACCTGCTTTCCTACCTATACCAGTCATGATGCTCTATATCTTAAACAGTTCCGCTACCCCTCCTGAGTCTTCTCTCCTCAAAGAAAAAGAAATCCAATCTCACTAATAACCTCCCCCACCCCCACCCCGTCTCTCCTTGCAGCTGAAATGCTACTTCTCTGGCAACGTTTGGTGACTCTTCTTGTATATTTGTGGATTGTATTATCTTCTATGTACCAAAATAGTCTGCAGTTGGAGAGGTTCTGTGCCCAGGTTGTGCATTTCCATTGTGTTGGTTTCATGAACCCACATGGTGTATTCCAGGCGGTGTGTTCCCAGAGAATTCTACAGGTAACTCCAAAAGAGTCTATGCACCCTTGTTACGTATTCTCAGAGTAGTATTTCATATTGGTTCCGTGTACCCTTCTGGTATACTCTTGGATGTGTTCCATGATTTAATGCAGACTGAGTATTAATGAGGCAGGGGGTTAAATTTTGGGGCCAAAGGTTCAAGGAGAATATAAGGATAAACATTTTTACGGAGCATACTTATGAACTGGATCTTGCAGTCGAGAAGGGAATTGGAGAAGACCTTGAGGGAGAATACTTTGCAAGTGTCCAGAGAAAGAATGGAAGCTGGCGGTGGGAGTGGGGGGAAATGCTGGGATTCATTGCATTGCTCTACTGATAGCTCTCCGAGTACACTGAATCATTGACTCCTAAGATCATAAAATATAGCTGGAGTTGACCATTCAGCCACTCTTGCCTGATCTGCCATCTAGTGAGATCCTAGAGTCAGAATCAGTATCAGGTTAAATATCACTAGCATATGTCATGAAATTTGTTGTTTCAGCAGATGTGCATTGCAACACATAATAACAAAAACTATAAGTTACAATAAGAAGTACATATTAAAAAAGAAAATGAAATTAAATAAGTAGTGCAAAACAAGAGGAAGAATACTGAAGTAATATTCATGGGTTCTTTGTCCATTCATAAATCTGAAGGCGGAGGAGAAGAAGCTGTTCCTGCAAAGTGTGTGTCTTCATGCTCCTGTACCTCCTCCTCGACGGGAGCAATGAGAAGAGGACTTGTCCTGGGTGATTAATGATGGATGCTGCTCTCCTGATGCATTGCCTCGTTGCTGGGAAGCCAATGCCCATGATGGAGCTGGAAGAATTCACTGCTCTCTGCAGCTTTTTCCAATCCTGTGCAGTGGCTCCTCCACACCAGTCAGTGATGCAACCAGTTAGAATATTCACCACGATGCATCCACAAAAATTCATGAGTGTCTTTGGTGATATACCAATTCTCCCCAAACTCTCAATGAAATATAGCTGCTGACTTGCCTTCTCTGTAATTACATTAAATGTTGGGCCCGGGACAGATACCCAGAGATGTTGACACCCAGGAACTTGAAACCCCTTTCACTCCCGATCCCTCGACAAGGACTAGTGTGCATTCCCTCGACTTCCACTTCCTGAAGTCCACAATCTATTCCCTGGTCTTTCTGATTCCAAGTACAAGGTTATTGCTGGGGCATCACTCTACCAGCTAATCCATCTTGCTCCTGCATGCCTTCTCCTCACCACCTGAAATTCCACCAACAACGGCTGTGTTGTCAGCAAATTTATAGCTGGTGTTTGAGCTGTGCCTTACCACACATTCGTAGTCATAGAGAGAGTAAAACAACGGGCTAAGCACACATCCTTGAAGTGCACTGGCAAGGAGGAGATGTCATTTCTGATCCACACAGACTGTGGTCTCCTGGTGGGGAAGTGAAGGATCAGGTTGCAGAGGGAGGTACAGAGACCTAGGTTTCGGAGCCTGCTAATTAGAACTGAGGGCATGACTGTGTTGAATGTTGAGCTGAAGTCTAAAAACAACAGCCTGACTTAGGGGTTGCTATTGTCCAGGTGATTCAAGGCCAAGTGAAGAGCCAGTATGGCTGCATCTACTGTAGACCCATTGTGGCGATAGGCAAATTGCAGCATGTCCAAGTCCTTGCTTCGGCAGGAGTTGATTCTAGCCATGACCAACCTCCCAAATCTCTCACAGTAGATTTGAGAGGATTAGAATATAAAAGCAAGGATGTAATGTTAAGGCTTTATAGGGTGCTGGTAAGTGCTCATTTGGAGTATTGTGAGCAGTTTTGTTCCTGTTATCTGAAAAAGGATGTGCTGATGTTTCAGAGGGTGCAAAGGAGGTTCGTGAAAATGATTCCAGAATTGGCAGGCTTATCATATGAGCAACCAGCCTCCGGATCCAGCACATTATCCTCCGCAACTTCCACCACCTTCAACAGGACCCTACCACTAAGCATATCTTTCCTTCTCCACCCCTCTCCGCCTTCCGCAGGGATCGGTCCCTCCACGACCCCCTGGTCCACACGTCCCTCCCCACGGATCTCCCACCTGGCACTTATCCCTGTAAGCGCAAGTGCTACACCTGTCCCTACACCTCCTCTCTTGCCACCATTCAGGGCCCCAAACAGTACTTCCAAGTGAGGCAACACTTCACTTGTGAGTCTGTTGAGGTCATCTATTGCATCCGGTGCTCCCGGTGCGGCCTCCTCTATATCGGTGAAACCCGACGCAGATTGGGGGACCGCTTCGTCGAGCACCTCCACTCCGTCCACCAAAGCAGACAGGATCTCCCAGTAGCTACCCACTTCAGCTCTGCTTCCCACTTCTATTCAGATATCTCCATACATGGCCTCCTCTACTGCCATGATGAGGCTAAACTCAGGTTGGAGGAGCAACACCTCATATACCGTCTAGGTAGTCTCCAGCCCCTTGGTATGAACATAGAATTCACCAACTTCCGGTAATTCCCTCCCCCTCCCTTCCCCTAACCCTATTTCACTCTGCTCCCTCCCCCAGCTGCCTACCACCTCCCTCTTGGTTCTGCCTCCTTCTACTACCCATTGTGTTTTCCCCTATTCTTTCTTCACCTTTCCTGCCTATCACCTCCCTGCCTCCCTTCTCCCACCCCTTTATCTTTCCCCTTACTGGTTTTTCACCTGGAACCTACCAGCCTTCTCCCTCCCACCCTTCCCCCACCTTCTTTATAGGGCCTCTGCTCCTTTCCCCTACAGTCCTGATGAAGGGTTCCGGCCGAATCGTTGACTGATCATTTCCACGGATGCTGCCCGACCTGCTGAGTTCCTCCAGTGTGTTGTGAGTATCCACAAAGATCTTGATGAAGTTGGTGACAACTGTGGCTTATTCATTCATATTCAAAGATGAAACCCTGAATTTTGTCCAGTCCACCAACTCAAAGCAGTCCTGTAAGCACTCCTCTGCCTCCATTGACCATACTTTCTCGGTCCTCATCAGTGGTGCTGCGGTCTTTAATCTCTGCCTATACTCTGGGAGTAGAAGTACAGCCAGATGATTATACTTTCCAAAGTGTGGACGTGGGTTTGTATGGTCACCGTACTTGATGGTGTTATAACAGTGATCAAATATGTTGGCTCCTCTGGTTCCACAAGTAATATGTTGGTAGTAGTTGTTCAGAGGCTGGCCTGGTTGAAATCTCCCTCAGTGATGGGTAAAGTTTCGAGTCTGCTGATTACAATGCTCAGTTTCTCCAGAGCCTGCCTGACGTTGACCTGAGGTAGAATGGACATCACTACCAGGATGATGGCGGAAGACTCGTTTGGCAGATAAACTGGATGACATTTGACTACGAGATGTTGGGTTGGGTGAGCAGGACTGAGTCAGAGTACCACATGTGTGCATTGCGATGACTTAATCATAAGGCATACCCCACTTCCCCTGCCTTTAAAAGACCCAGCTCTCCTGTCTTTGCAGAGAATCATGAAGCTATCAAGCTGCAGTGCTGCAAACATCAAGTTCTACAACAAGAAAACTAGTCCTTCAGCCCAACTGGTCCATGCCGACCAAGATCACCCATCCAAGTTAGTCCTATTTGCCCGTGTTTAGCCAATAATCTCCTCAGCCTTCCCAATCCATGTACCTGTTTAACTGCGAATTAAAAATTGTTATTGTACCTGCCTCAACAACTTCTCTGGCAGCTGATTCCTCATAGATACCACCCTTTGTGTAAAAAATAGTTGCCTCTCAAGTTGCTTTTAAATCTTTCTCCTCTTACCTTAAACCCATGCCCTCGAGTTCTTGATTCCCCAATTCTGGGAAAAAAAGATTGAGTGCATTCAACCTATCGATGTCTCTCATGATTTTATACACCTCTATAAGATCACCTCTAAGTCTCTAATGCTTCAAGGAATGAAGTCCTTCATAGTGGTTACTTCAACTCAGTATCACTCTTCTGCAAACATCCCAAATCCCTTCTTTTAATGCTGTATTTGAAAATCTTTTTTATCTCTTTCTCTAATCTAGAGACAGTGGCTGTTTCCACCATGTCCTTGGATGGATAATTCCAAAGAGTCATCCAATCCCGAAATGAAGAAATGCCTTCTCATCTCAATCCTGGATGCTGGACATTGGGTCTCGGCTCTTTTCCGGGGAAACACTATCCCTGTCAAGCCCAGTAGGAATTTTGCATGTTTCAATGAGATCATCTCTTATTCTTCTAAACTCAAGATTGACCAGACACTTTACTTGTCCTGAAAGGACAAACCCCCTATCCTCGGAAGCAATCTGGTGAGCCTTCCATGACTATCATGTATATTCTTCCTCAGGTAGTAAGACCAGAGAGGAACAGAATATTCCTGGTGCATTCTCACTAGACAGCAGGCCACTTATCCCCTCTTCTCAAATCATGTTGAGATTAAGGCCACCATACCATTTGACTTGCTAACTGCTTGGTGTACTAATCCATTTTTTTAAAAGTCTGTCACAAGCCTTGTGGCATGGCATGAAGCGACTGAGAGTACGAGACTCCCCCCTGGATTCTATCGCGAGGTTAACCCCCAGCATTTTTGCCGGTACCCATTCTCAGCTGGGTAGACTCGCTCAAGGACACACATAGTCAGATCACTAGTCCAATGCCCTAACCACTTGGCCACATGCCACACTACACTAATCCATTAACTTCGAGTAATTTGTGTACAAGGACAGCAGGTCCCTCTACACACCAAAATTTTTCAGTGTCTCAGCATTTCAAAAATATTTCGTGTTAACTATTTTCTTCTGCCAAACTGAATAACATCACATTTTTCCCACATTATAATCCATCTGCCATGCCGTCACCTATTCACTTATCCAGGCATTTATTCCCCTGAAACCTCTCTATATCTTCCTCACAGTCCACATTAGTGCCTAGATTTGCATCACCAAAAAACTTTTATATATTACACCCGGCTGCTTCATCCAAGTTGTTGATACAGAATATTCAAAGCTGGGGTGCCCACACCCTTCCCTGTGGTATCTCACTGACCACACTCCCTGAAAACACTATCGACTCGTTTGGTCCTGAAAGATCAATAGGAGAAGAGCATTTTGCAAGTCAGGCAATATCAGTGAAACGGAAACTGGGTTAACATTTCATGTTGAAGAACTTTGTCAGAATTCAGAACCTGTTTGTCCTTAATCTGTGGTATCTGTTTGTTAACCAAAGCTCAGTATGGGGCAGTATATTACCCCCAACATGGTGTACTCTAAGTCTGATTTATTATCTGGTGTGGCAACTTCGAAGCCCCTTGAAAATCACAGATACATAGCAAAGCCACAACGTCCACTGGTCCACCCTCATCCGTCCTGCTGGTTACAGCCTCCAAAGCATTCTAAGCGATTGATTGTCCTTCATTAAATCTCTACTGTGTTTAGCCAGACCCATTCTGTGTCTTCATACATTATACTTCAAGGGGCATTCTGTGCAGCTGTGCTGTGCATTCCTTTGGAAGCTCCATGTACCCTTGTAGTACATTTCCGGAGCAGCATTTGAGTGTTGGCGCGTGGCCAAGTGGTTAAGGCGTCGGTCTAGTGATCTGAAGGTCACTAGTTCGAGCCTCAGCTGAGGCAGCGTGTGTGTCCTTGAGCAAGGCACTTAACCACACAGTGCTCTGCGATGACACCGGTGCCAAGTTGTATTGGCCCTAGTGCCTTTCCCTTGGACAACATCGATGGTGTGGAGAGGGGAGACTTGCAGCATGGGCAACTGCTGGTCTTCCATACAACCTTGCCCAGGCCTGCCCCCTGGAAACCTTCCAGACGCAAATCCATGGTCTCATGAGACTAACAGATGCCTACTTTTTTATTTTTATGCTGAAAGGTGGATTCTATGGATCAAGGCTGAACACTGTTAAAAATGCTTCTCTGCCTAAGTAGTGATTCCCAGGCAACTCTGTGTACTTAGTGCATGTCCACAGTAATCCAGTGAACCCATGCTAAGTGTTTCTGGAGGAATTCCATGCGTTTGTACAGTGTGTATACACAAGGTGATTCCATGAGCCTGGAGGGATTCTTTGTATTCGGGCATTGTTCTTCCTGGAGACGCTGGGCTGTATTCTGGGAGGGCTTCTGTGTACCTTTGCAGGATATTCCAGAAGGAATTCTATGTACCTGTGCAATGTGTTCCAGGATGTTCTCTGTGTCTCAAAGGAATTCTGCAGTTCCCGAGAGGATCATACCAGACAGGATTTATGCCAGAGGGGTTCATTAAGCCCACACAGAGAATTCTATGCTGCCATTCTATTCCCTGTCGGCTTGTGCGCATTTTCCAGTGGCTTTGTGGAACTATAATAGTATACTCTTGGAGTCGTTCAGCTTATTTCCAGACAGCTTTCAAACAATGGTATTCACAAAGTTAATTGATCCCGTTTATTCCCAGAGGGGTTCTATCCGCTCGTGAAGTTTATTCCTAGGATTTCCCTCTATTCATGTTTCCAAAAGGATCCCCCACACCGTAACAATATATTCCAGGAGAGATACCGGGTATCGTGTAGAAAATGCTAATGAAAAGGGGGGAGGGGCTGGCCAGGTGCAGTTCATTTCTGAGGAGAGATTTGTGTACGTGCTTTTTATTCTCAGAGGAATTCTGTGCAACTGCACAGCAAATACAGGAGTTATGTATTGTAGTACGCATGCTTTGTGTAACCTTCAGGTTTGTCCGGGAAGACTGTCTCTGCCCCGCCAAACGTGTGAAATCTGAGGTGCAAAACCTCTTGTTGTGAGGATGCTGTGTGATCTGTTCCCCCGTTACAAATCAGTATCACAGAATAACAGACAGTACACCCTACGCAATTAAATGATTTAGTTTTATAATTCTTAATTTCACTATAGGGTTGGTAAAGAAAACAGAAAGAAAAGGGCCCATTTTAATGAAACAGTCTAATGCACACGTTGGAGCTCACGGTTTCCCGTCCGTTAGTCCTCCATCGATTTCCCCCGGGCGTCATCGACTCCCAGCCCCATCCAAGTCCACTCCGTCCTGCAGTCTACGACCTCTCCATTCCAGCATCTTCCCTCTCCATCTTCCATCGAACAAAAGATCTAGAACAACCCGCTCTCAGGCACACAAGAAAAAAACACTCCCTTCATTGGACGGTGCACATTCCAAAGCCCCTGTTATCTCTAGCCATAACCCAAACACTGCTGCTACAGAGAAACCATTACATTGACAGTGAAACCTTTCCCAGGGCGTTACATTTGTATCTGTATATCTCTGCAGTGTATTCCCCAAGTTCTCTTTATCTTGTCTTGCATTGCTGAAGGAATACCATGCCATACGTCCTCGGAGTGATTCTGTGTAACTCCAGTGTATTCCAAAGCAGTTCTTATATAAGATGATGAGGGGCATTGATCATGTAGATAGTCAGAGGCTTTCTTCCCAGGGCTGAAATGGCTAGCACTGGGTGCATAGTTTTAAGGTGCTTGGCAGTAGGTACGGGGGGATGTCAGGGGTAAGTTTTTCACACAGAGAGCGGTGGGTGCGTTGAATGCACTGCAGGCGGTGGTGGAGGCGGATACAATAGGGTCTATTAAGAGCCTCTTGGATAGGTACATGGAGCTTAGAAAAATAGAGGGCTGTGCGCTAAGGAAATTCTAGGCAGTTCCTAGAGTAGTTTACGTGGTCGGCACAACATTGTGGGCCGAAGGGCCTGTGATGTGCTGTAGGTTTCTATGTCCTCTGTAATAACCATTTGGTACACTGCCAGAGGGGTGCTTATTTCAGGAGGTGACATGTGCACCTTGCCATTGATTCCTGAGTGGGTGGGTTCCTGGGTCCCCACATCCAGTTTTCTAGTAGAGGTTCTATGTACCTTTGCAATAGATTCCAGGAAATGTTTTGTGAACTAGTGTAGTCTGTTCAAGCAGAGGTTCCCTGTACCTGTGCTGTGGATTCCTGGACCTTTTAATTGTACCCATACAGTGCTTTCCAGGAGAGAGATCTATTCACCTGAGCAGTGTATTCGGAGTGATGGGGAGGGGGTGGGTAAGGTTTTCATTTTAATCTATGTACGCATTCCTGAGGTGTTTTGTTTTTGTTCCCATGCAGTGTAATCTTGGAGGGATTTCCTCTACCATGCAGTCTATTTCTGGAATTCTGTGTATCCATGCAGCAGAGGAACCCTCTCTGTTTGTGTGATGGATTCCTGAAGGTCTTCCATGTACCCTTGCAATATATTCTTGAAGTGATTCTGTCCTCCAAAATATGTAATCCTAAGGAGTAATTCTGCGGAACTTAATACTGGTGCTGCCCTGCACACTCATAAGACATAGGTACAGCATTAGTCCATTTGGCCCATCGAGTCTGCTCCAGCATTTGATCATGGCTGCCTGATCTATTTCCCTTTCAGCTCCATTCTCCTGCCTTCTTCCCATAGCCTTTCATACCCTGATTTATCAAGAATCTATCCACCTCTGCTATAACACGCTGGAGGAACTCAGCAGGTCGGGCAGCATCTGTGGAAACGAACAGTCAACGTTTCGGGCCGGAACCCTTTGTCAGAACTGTAGAGGGAGAGGGCAGAGGCCCTATAAAGAAGGTAGGGGGAGGGTGGGAAGGAGAAGGCTGGTAGGTGCCAGGTGAAAAACCAGTAAGGGGAAAGATAAAGGGGTGGGGGAAGGGAGGCAGGGAGGTGATAGGCAGGAAAGGTGAAGAAAGAATAGGGGAAAACACAATGGGTAGTAGAAGGAGGCGGAACCAAGAGGGAGGTGGTAGGCAGCCGGGGGAGGGGGCAGAGTGAAATAGGGTTAGGGGAAGGGAGGGGGAGGGAATTACTGGAAGTTGGAGAATTCTATGTTCATGCCAAGGGGCTGGAGACTACCTAAACGGTATATGAGGTGTTGCTCCTCCAACCTGAGCTTAGTCTCATCATGGCAGTGGAGGAGGCCATGTATGGACATAGCTGAATGGAAATGGGAAGCAGAGTTGAAGTGGGTGGCTACTGGGAGATCCTGTCTGTTGTGGTGGACGGAGCGGAGGTGCTCGACGAAGTGGTCCCCCAATCTGCGTCGGGTTTCACCAATGTAGAGAAGGCCGCACCGGGAGCACCGGATGCAAAAGATGACCCCAACGGACTCACAAGTGAAGTGTTGCCTCACCTGGAAGGACTGTTTGGGGCCCTGAATGGTGGCAAGAGAGGAGGTGTAGGGACAGGTGTAGCACTTACGCTTACAGGGATAAGTGCCAGGTGGGAGATCCGTGGGGAAGGATGTGTGGATCAGGGAGTCACAGAGGGACCGATCCCTGCGGAAATCGGAGAGGGTTGGAGGGGGAAAGATGTGCTTAGTGGTGGGGTCCTGTTGAAGGTGGCAGAAGCTGTGGAGGATAATGTGCTGGATCCGGAGGCTGGTGAGGTGGTAGGTGAGGACAAAGGGAACTCTGTCCCTGTTGTGGTGGTGGGAGGATGGGGTGAGCCTGACAAGCCTGACTGTCCCGCTAGACCCATAGTTTCTGCCTGCTCCTGTCCCACCGAACTTGTATCTGCCTACCTGGACTCCATTTTGTCTCCCATAGTTCAGTCCCTCCCCACCTACATCCGGGATACATCCCATGCCCTCCACCTCTTCAATAACTTCCAGTTCCCCGGTCCCAACCACTTCATTTTCACTTTGAATGTCCAATCCTTATGCACCTCCATTCCCCATCAAGCAGGCCTCAAAGCCCTCCGCTACTTCCTGGAGAATAGACCTCACAACCACTACCCTCCCCCGGTTGGCGGAACTGGTTCTCACACTCAATAACTTCTCTTTTGGCTCTTCCCACTTTCTTCAGACCAAGGGTTTAGCTATGGGAACTCGCATGGGACCCAGCTACGCCTGCCTCTTCGTTGGTTATGTGGAACAGTCTGTGCTCCAAACCTATTCTGGTACTGCTCCCCAACTTTTCCTTCGGTACATTGACGACTACATTGGTGCTGCTTCCTGCACCCATGCTGAGCTCGTCAATTTCATCCACTTTACTTCTAACTTCCACCCAGCCCTCAAATTCACTTGGTCTGCCTTGGACACTTCTCTCCCCTTTCTCGATCTCTTGGTCTCCATCTCTGGAGAAAGACTGTCCACTGACATCTTCTACAAGCCCACTGACTCTCATAATTACCTCAACTATACCTCTTCCCACCCCGCCACATGAAAAAATGCCATTCCCTATTCCCAGTTCCTCCTCCGCCGCATCTGCTCCGAGGATGAGGTTTTCCGTTCCAGGACATCTCAAATGTCCTCTTTCTTTAAGGATCATGGTTTCCCTTCTGCTGTCATCAATGATGCCCTCACCTGCATCTCCTCCATTTCCCGCACTTCGGCTCTCACCCCATCCTCCCGCCACCACAACAGGGACAGAATTCCCCTTGTCCTCACCTACCACCCCACCAGCCTCCGGATCCAACACATTATCCTCCGCAACTTCCGCCACCTTCAACAGGATCCCACCACTAAGCACATCTTTCCCTCTCCACCCCTCTCCGCCTTCTGCAGGGATCAGTCCCTCCGCGACTCCCTGGTCCACAAGTCCCTCCCCACGCATCTCCCACCTGGCACTTATCCCTGTAAGCGCAAATGCTATACTTGTCCCTACACCTCCTCTCTTGCCACCATTCAGGGCCCCAAACAGTACTTCCAAGTGAGGCAACACTTCACTTGTGAGTCTGTTGGGGCATCTATTGCATCTGGTGCGGCCTCCTCTACATTGGTGAAACCCGACGCAGGTTGGGGGACCGCTTCGTCGAGCACCTCCGCTCCGTCCGCCAAAACAGACAGGGTCTCCCAGTAGCCACCCACTTCAACTCGAAGTGTTGACACGAAGCTGGGCGGCAGTGTTAGCTGCAAGGCGGATGCTAAGAGGATGCAGGGTGACTTGGATAGGTTGGGTGAGTGGGCAAATTCATGACAGATGCAATTTAATGTGGATAAATGTGAGGTTATCCACTTTGGTGGCAAGAACAGGAAAACAGATTATTATTTGAATGGTGGCCGATTAGGAAAAGGGGAGGTGCAACGAGACCTGGGTGTCATTATACACCAGTCATTGAAAGTGGGCATGCAGGTACAGCAGGTGGTGAAAAAGGTGAATGGTATGCTGGCATTTATAGCGAGAGGATTCGAGTACAGGAACAGGGAGGTACTACTGCAGTTGTACAAGGCCTTGGTGAGCCCACACCTGGAGTATTGTGTGCAGTTTTGGTCCCCTAGTCTGAGGAAAGACATCCTTGCCATAGAGGGAGTACAAAGAAGGGTTACCAGATTGATTCCTGGGATGGCAGGACTTTCATATGATGAAAGACTGGATCGACGAGGCTTATACTCATTGGAATTTAGAAGGTTGAGGGGGGATCTTATTGAAACGTACAAAATCCTAAAGGGATCCCATGATCCTCTCATATCCCTTTTGCCAATCACCTGTCTAGCTCTTGACTCCATCCCTCCCCTTCCTGTCTTCTCTTATCATTTTGGATCTCCTCTCTCCCTCCCACATTCAGGTCTCTTGCTGTTTCTTCTTTCGGTTGGTCCTGGTGGGGGCTCTCGGCCTGGGGCATTGACTGTGCCTCTTCCTGGGGATACTGCCTGGCTTGTTGCATTCACCGGCAACTTTCATGTGTGTTGAGGAAGTGGAGGGTTGGGTTAGCAAATTTGCTGATGACGCAAAAGTTGGGGGTGTTGTGGATAGTGTGGAGGGCTTTCAGGGGTTACAGCAGGACATTGATAGGATGCAAAACTGGGCTGAGAAGTGGCAGATGGAGTTCAACTCAGATAAGTGTGAGGTGATTCATTTTGGTAGGTCAAATATGATGGCAGAATATAGTATTAATGGTAAGACTCTTGACAGTGTGGAGGATCAGAGGGATCTTGGGGTCCAAGTGCATAGAACATTCAAAGCTGTTGTGCAGATTGACTCTGTGTTTAAGAAGGAATCCAATGCATTGGCTTTCATCAATCGTGGGATTGAGTTTAAGAGCAGAGAGGTAATGTTGCAGCTATATAGGACCCTGGTCAGACCCCACTTGGAGTACTGTGCTGAGTTCTGGTCGCCTCACTACAGGAAGGATGTGGAAAACATAGAAAGGGTGCAGAGGACGTTTACAATGATGTTGCCTGGATTGGGGAGTTTGGCTTATGAAAATAGTTTGAGTGAACTCGGCCTTTTCTCCTTGGAGTGATGGAGGATGAGAGTTGACCTGATAGGAGGCAGTGATCATGTGGATAGTCAGAGGCATTTTCCCCAGGGCTGAAATGGCTAGCTCGAGAGGGCACAGTTTTAAGGTACTTGGAAGTAGGTACAGAGGAGATGTCAGGAGCAAGTTTTTTATGCAGAGAGCGGTGAGTGCATGGAATGGGCTGCTGGCGATGGTGGTGGAGGTGGATACGATACAGTCTTCTAAGAGTCTCCTGGACAGGTACATGGAGCTCAGAAAAATAGAGGGCTATGGGTAACCCTAGGTAACTTCTAAGGTAAGGATATGTTCAGCACAGCTTTGTGGGCCGAAGGGCCTGTATTGTGCTGTAGGTTTTCTATGTTTTTTTCATGGGTGAACAGTGATAGATATTTAAACACCTAGATCATAATACTCAACAGAAAAATTACCTAATTAGAAAGAGGGATTCAATGAAATAGATAACCATCAGTGCCAAAGAAACTCAGTGATAACAATAAACCTAAAACTACTGCAAGGAATAGTGATAGAACAGAGAACTAGTAAAGCTTGAGGAGCCAGCAGCAAAAGCCTAAATAGCTAATGAGAGAGAAAGCTTATTATGAGAGAAATCTGGCGTGTAGTATCAATAGAAGCAGCAAAAAGCTGATATAGATATACAAAAAGGAAGGTGTAGATGGGAAAAGTGAGATGGGAATTCATAACAGAAAATAAAGAAAGGCAGATAAATTAAACCAATACTTTACAATACAGTTCACAGTGCAGCACACAGAAAATATTATTGGTATTGGTGTTGGTTTATTATTATCATGTGTACTGACGTACATTGAGAAAATTTCAATTTGTGTGCAATCAGAGCAGATTATGCCATACATAAGGACATTGAGGCAGTAAAAGAAACAGAATGTAGTGTCATAGATACAGAGAAAATGCAGAGTAGGTTAAAAAGAAATAAAAGGGAAGGGTCTCTGAGCTGGACTGGGAGATCAAGAGTTCATATTTATTGCATGGGACGTTCATTCAGGGGTGTGAAAACAGAGAGAGAGAGAAGCTGAGAAACAGGAAAGATATGGCCACATTAGTGGGATTGTATTACAGACCACCCAATAGTCAACGAGACTTGGAAGAGCAAATCTGCAGAGAGATAGCAGGCAACTGCAGGAAACATAAAGTTGTGGTGGTAGGGGATTTTAATTTTCCATACATTGATTGGGACTCCCATACTGTTAGGGGTCTAGATGGTTTAGAGTTTGTAAAATGTGTTCAGGAAAGTTTTCTAAATCAATATATAGAGGGACCAACTAGAGGGGATGCAATATTGGAACTCCTGTTAGGAAACGAGTTAGGACAAGTGACAGGAGTCTGTGTAGGGGAGCACTTTGGTTCCAGTGATCATAACACCATTAGTTTCAATTTGATCATAGACAAGGATAGATCCGGTCCTAGGGTTGAGGTTCTGAATTGGAAGAAGGCCAAATTTGAAGAAATGAGAAAGGATCTAAAAAGCGTAGATTGGGACAGGTTGTTCTCTGGTAAAGATGTGATTGATAGGTGGGAAGCCTTCAAAGGGGAAATTTTGAGAGTGCAGAGTTTGTATGTTCCTGTCAGGATTAAAGGCAAATGGAACAGGAATAAGGAACCTTAGTTCTCAAGGGATATTGCAACTCTGATAAAGAAGAAGTGGGAGTTGTATGAAATATATAGGAAACAGGGGGTAAATCAGGTGCTTGAGGAGTATAAGAAGTGCAAGAAAATACTTAAGAAAGAAATCAGGAGGGCTAAAAGAAGACATGAGGTTGCCTTGGCAGTCAAAGTGAAGGATAATCCAAAGAGCTTTTACAAGTATATTAAAAGCAAAAGGATTGTAAGGGATAAAATTGGTCCTCTTGAAGATCAGAGTGGTCGGCTTTGTGCGGAACCAAAGGAAATGGGGGAGATCTTAAATAGGTTTTTTGCGTCTGTATTTACTAAGGAAGCTGGCATGAAATATATGGAATTGAGGGAATCAAGTAGTGAGACCATGGAAACTGTACAGATTGAAAAGGAGGAGGTGCTTGCTGTCTTGAGGAAAATTAAAGTGGATAAATCCCCGGGGCCTGACAGGGTGTTCCCTCGGACCTTGAAGGAGACTAGTGTTGAAATTGCGGAGGCCCTGGCAGAAATATTTAAAATGTCGCTGTCTACGGGTGAAGTGCCACAGGATTGGAGAGTGGCTCATGTTGTTCAGTTGTTTAAAAAAGGATCGAAAAGTAATCCGGGAAATTATAGGCCGGTGAGTTTAACATCAGTAGTAGGTAAGTTATTGGAGGGAGTACTAAGATACAGAATCTACAAGCATTTGGATAGACAGGGGCTTACTAGGGAGAGTCAACATGGCTTTGTGCGTGGTAGGTCATGTTTGACCAATCTGTTGGAGTTTTTCGAGGAGGTTACCAGGAAAGTGGATGAAGGGAAGGCAGTGGATATTGTCTACATGGACTTCAGTAAGGCCTTTGACAAGGTCCCACATGGGAGGTTAGTTAGGAAAATTCAGTCGCTAGGTATACATGGAGAGGTGGTAAATTGGATTAGACATTGGCTCGATGGAAGAAGCCAGAGAGTGGTGGTAGAGAATTGCTTCTCTGAGTGGAGGCCTATGACTAGTGGTGTGCCACAGGGATCAGTGCTGGGTCCATTGTTATTTGTCATCTATATCAATGATCTGGATGATAATGTGGTAAATTGGGTCAGCAAGTTTGCTGATGATACAAAGATTGGAGGTGTAGTAGACAGTGAGGAAGGTTTTCAGAGCCTGCAGAGGGAGTTGGACCATCTGGAAAAATGGGCTAAAAAATGGCAGATGGAGTTTAATACTGACAAGTGTGAGGTATTGCACGTTGGAAGGACAAACCAACGTAGAACATACAGGTTAATGGTAAGGCACTGAGGAGTGCAGTGGAACAGAGAGATCTGGGAATACAGATACAAAATTCCCTAAAAGTGTCGTCACAGGTAGATAGGGTCGTAAAGAGAGCTTTTGGTACATTGGCCTTTATTAATCGAAGTATTGAGTATAAGAGCTGGAATGTTATGTTGAGGTTGTATAAGGCATTGGTGAGGCCGAATCTGGAGTATTGTGTTCAGTTTTGGTCACCAAATTACAGGAAGGATATAAATAAGGTTGAAAGAGTGCAGAGAAGGTTTACAAGGATGTTGCCGGGACTTGAGAAACTCAGTTACAGAGAAAGGTTGAATAGGTTAGGACTTTATTCCCTGGAGCGTAGAAGAATGAGGGGAGATTTGATAGAGGTATATAAAATTATGATGGGTATAGATAGAGTGAATGCAAGCAGGCTTTTTCCACTGAGGCAAGGGGAGAAAAAAACCAGAGGACATGGGTTAAGGGTGAGGGGGGAAAAGTTTAAAGGGAACATTGGGGGGGCTTCTTCACACAGAGAGTGGTGGGAGTATGGAATGAGCTGCCAGACGAGGTGGTAAATGCGGGTTCTTTTTTAACATTTAAGAATAAATTGGACAGGTACATGGATGGGAGGTGTATGGAGGGATATGGTCCGTGTGCAGGTCAGTGGGACTAGGCAGAAAATGGTTCGGCACAGCCAAGAAGGGCCAAAAGGCCTGTTTCTGTGCTGTAGTTTCTATGGTTCTATGGTTCTATGGTTCTATGGTCTTTGAGTCAGTAAGTGTGTGCTCTCAAGCTTTGGTAACTTCTATTCAAAAGGAAAGGAGAGAAGAATGACTGGGATGGGAATTGTCCATGATTATGTTGGCTGCTTTTCTGAGGAGCAGGAATTGTAAGTAGACTCAATGGACAGGGGTCTGATTTGAGTGATGGACTGGCAGCACTCATGACTATCTGCATTCTCTTTACAATATCCCAAAGGTAACAGATGGGCTAGACTAAATAGCATGAAATAACTTGTAGCAACTCCTATCATCAGAATCAGAATCCGGATCAGTTTTATTACCAATGCTGTACATAATGAGAAATATGATGTTTTGCCGCAGCAGTACAGTAAAATACATTAAAACTACATAAGTAAAGAAATAGTGCAGAATAAAGGAAAAACAATGTTATGTTCATGGACAATTCAGGAATCTGATGCTGGAGACGATGCTGTTTCTAAATCATTGATTGTAGGTCTTCAGGGTACTATACCTCCCTCCTGATGGTAGTCATGAGAATAGGGCATGCCCAAATGGTGAATGTTCTTAATGACGGATTCCAGCTTGCTGAGATGTTGTCTCTTGAAGATGTCCTCAACCCATGACAGAGTTGGCTGACACCATAATCCTGTGGATTGGACAGACTAGATGCAGGAAGATTGTTCCCGATGTTGGGGAAGTCCAGAACGAGGGGTCACAGTTTGAGGATAAAGGGGAAGCCTTTTAGGACCGAGATTAGGAAAAACTTCTTCACACAGAGAGTGGTGAATCTGTGGAATTTTCTGCCACAGGAAACAGTTGAGGCCAGTTCATTGGCTATATTTAAGAGGGAGTTAGATATGGCCCTTGTGGCTAAAGGGATCAGGGGGTATGGAGGGAAGGCTGGTACAGGGTTCTGAGTTGGATGATCAGCCATGATCATACTGAATGGCGGTGCAGGCTCGAAGGGCCAAATGGCCTACTCCTGCACCTATTTTCTACGTTCTCTAACTCTGCTTCCCACTCCCATTCAGATATGGCCATACATAGCCTCCTCCACTGCCATGATGAGGCTAAACTCAGGTTGAAGGAGCAACACCTCATATACTGTCCAGGTAGTCTCCAGCCCCTTGGTATGAAGATAGAATTCTCCAACTTCCAGTAATTCCCTCCCCCTCCCTTCCCCTATCCCTATGTCACTCTGCCCCCTCCCCCAGCTGCCTATCACCTCCCTCACGGTTCCGCCTCCTTCTACTACCCATTGTGTTTTCCCCTGTTCTTTCTTCACCTTTCCTGCCTATCACCTCCCTGCCTCCCCTCCCCCACCCCTTTATCTTTCCCCTTACTGGTTTTTGACCTGGAACCTACCAGCCTTCTCCTTCCCACCCTCCCCCGACATTCTTTATAGGGCCTCTACCCTTTTCCCCTGCAGTCCTGATGAAGGGTTCCGGTCCGAAACATCAACTCATCGTTTCCACGGATGCTGCCCGACCTGCTGAGTTGCTCCAGCGTGTTGTGAGCGTTGCTTTGACCCCAGCATCTGCAGATTATTTTGTGTTTACACCTCTGCTATAATCTGCCCCTAAATTATGTGGTTCTGTCAGTGTTAGTGTTGGTCTGTCCTGTTTTCTGTGATATCACTCCGGAGGAACATTGTATCATTTCTTAACACATGTATGCATTTCTAAATGACAATAAAAGAGGACTGAGTGTTCTCATAATCTAATCAAAAATATACCCAGTGACTGGCCTCCACAGACTGGAGCAACAAATTCCACAGATTCACTGCCCTCTGGCTAAAGAAATTTCTCCTCAACTCGATCTACATGGACGTCCCTCTATTCTGAGGTCCCAGACTCCCCTGCTATAGGAAATATCCTCCCCACATCCACTCTATCTAGGCCCTTCAATGTTGAATAGGTTTCAATGAATTCCCCCACCCCCAACCTCATTCTTCTAAATTCCAGTGAGTACAGGCCCAGAGCTATCAAACACTCCTCATGTGATAAGCCTTTCATTCTTGGAATCATTTACAAGAAACTCCCTTCAGCCCTCTTCAATGTCAGCACATCCTTACTTAGATAAGGGGCCCAAAACTGTTCACAATACCTCAAGTGAGGCCTCACATTGCCTTTTAAAGCCTCAGTATTGTGCCCTTGTTTTTATATTTCAGTCCTCTCGGAATGAGTGCTAACGCTGCATTTGCCTTCCTGATCATGGACCCAGACTGCAAGTTAACCTTTAGGGAATCCTGCACGAGGACTCCCAAATCCTTTTGCACATCTGATTTTGAACTTCCTCTCTGTTTAGAAAATAGTCTACACTTTTATTCCTTCTACCGAAGTGCCTGATACTGTCTTTCATCTGCCACTTATTTGCCCATTCTGTTAATCTGTCTACCTCCTTCTGCAGTCTCCCTGCTTCCTCAACACTACCTGCCCCTACACCTGTCTTCATATCCTCTGCAAATTCCATCATCCAAATCATTGACATACAACGTAAAAAGAAGCAGTCTCGACAGACTCCTGTGGAACACCACTAGGTTCTGGCAGCCAATCAGAAAAGGCTCCCTCTATTCCAGCTCTTTGTCTCCTGCCAATCAGCCAATGCTCTATCCATGCTAGTGCCTTTCCTGTAATACCACGGGCTATTAACTTGTTAAGCAGCCTCATGTGCAGCAACTTATCAAAAGCCTTCTGGAAATCCAAGTACACAACATCCACCAATTTCCCTTTGTTTATCCTGCTTGTTATTTCCTCAAAGAATTCCACCAGATTTGTCAGGTAAGCTTTTCCCTTAAGGAAACCATGCTGACTTTGGCCTATTGTACCATGTGTCTCCTAAGTACTCTGAAGCCACAAACCTAACAACCAACTCCAACATCTTCCCAATCATGGAGTTCAGACTAACTGGCCTATAGTTTCCTTTCTTCTGCCTCCCTCTCATCTTGAAGAGTGGGGTGACATTTGCAATTTTCCAGTTTTCTGGAACAATATCAAAATCGATTGATTCTTGAAAGGTCATTACTAATGCCTCCACAATCTCTTCGGCTACCTCTTTCAAACTGTTGGGTGTACACCATCTGGTCCAGATGATTTATCTACCTTCAGATCTCTCAGCTTCCGAAGCACCTCCTCCTTCGTAATAGCAACTGCACTCACTTCTGCCACCAGCACTCTCGAACTTATGGCATACTGCTACTGTCTTCCATAGTGAAGACTGATGCAAAGTACTTATTCAGTTCATCTGCCATTTCTTTGTCCCCTATTACTACCCCTCCAGCGCCATTTTCCAATGGTCCAATATCTATCCTCGCCTCTCTTTTACTCTTTATATATCTGAAAAAACATTTGGTATCCTCCTTGATATTATTGGCTGCCCTACCTGCATATTTCATCTCTTCCCTCCTTATGGCATTTCTAGTTGCCTGAAGGTTTTTAAAAGCTTCCCAATCTCTAACTTCCTACTAATTTTTGCACTATTGTATGTCCTCTTTTGCTTTTATGATGGCTTTGACTTTCCTTGTCAGCAATAGTTGTGTCATCCTGGCTTTAGAATACTTTTTTCTTTGGGATGTATCTATCCTGCACCTTCTGAATTGCTCCCAGAAACTCCAGCCATATGCTGTCATCCCTGCTAGAGTCCCCTTCTAATCAACTTTGGCCAGCTCTTCTCTCACGTCTCTGTAATTCCCTTTACTCCACTGTAATATACTTTATACTTTATTGTCGCCAAACAATTGATACCAGAGCATACAATCATCACAGCGATATTTGATTCTGCTCTTCGTGCTTCCTGGAGTACAAATCGATAGTAAATATTAAAAATTTAAATTATAAATCATAAATAGAAAATAGAAAAGGGAAAGTAAGGTAGTGCAAAAAACCGAGAGGCAGGTCTGGATATTTGGAGGGTAATGGCCCAGATCCAGGTCAGGATTTGTTCAGCAGTCTTATCACAGTTGGAAAGAAGCTGTTTCCAAATTTGGCCGTACGAGTCTTCAAGCTCCTAAGCCTTCTCCCGGAGGGAAGAGGGGCGAAAAGTGTGTTGGCTGGGTGGGTCGTGTCCTTGATTATCCTGGCAGCACTGCTCCAACAGCCTATAATACTGATACGTTTAACTTCTCAAATTGCAGAGTGGGTCTTACCATATTATGATCATAGCCTTCTAATGGTTCCTTTACCTAAAGCTCCTTAATCCAATCTAGTTTATTGCAAAACACCCAATCCAGAATTGCAGATCCCCTAGTGGGCTCAACCACAAGCTGCTCTAAAAAGCTATCCTGTAAATATTCTACAAATTCCCTCTCTTGGGATTCAAAATCAGCGCAAACCTGATTTTCACAATCTATCCACATATTGAAATCCCCCATGACTATCATAACATTGTCCTTTTGACATGCTTTTTCTGTCTCCCACTGTAATTTGTACTCTACATCTTGGCTGCTGTTCGGAGGCCTGTACGTAGCTCGTCATAACGTTGGTTGTTATAGAAATTCAATGTACTGTTGGTATGTATTGTATCAACGATTCCTGCAGCCTTGAGGAATGGTTCTCCTAGCAAAGTATTCCAGGGGTGGTTCTGTGTACACATGCAGTGTGTTCCATTTAGGGCTCTGTTTACTTACGTCGTCTACTCCCGGAGAGGTCCAAGCAATGTTTTCTAGGATTGGGTGTGTGTATCCATTGACTGTGCTTCAGGGAAGTTTCCAAGCATCCATGCTGCACGTCCCATGTGCCTGCAGTGAATTCAAAGAGGGGCTTTGTATACCCATACATTATACTTCGAAAGGGATGTTCTCTTTTGTGCAACGTATTCCAGTAAGGGTTCTGTGTTTCTGTGTGGTGTGTACTAGGGGGAAGTTAGTGCAAGTATATTTACATAGTTTATGAATAGAAAGTGGATCATTGTGCAGAAACACTAACCATCTGTTCTATAGTTTGAATAAACTGAATCTGATCTGAAGAGTGCATTGGACCCTTAACCCTTCATCCACGGTGTTTGAGTGGAGTCACAAATGATCACAGCAGGTAAAGCTGGGAGTTTGGTGCTGGCACAGTGTGACCGCAATGTATAAGTGGGTGTGCCACAGATGCTGAGTCGGAAAAGTTCTGAACACAGTGTCACTCTAATGGTGCTTATTTCTTCACTAGTTGATGTTACTGGTTTTCCTCTTTTAGACTTGCATAATTTCCTCCAACTCAGCACACCACCCTGCTCGTATTGGTGCCCAGAAGCTGCACGATGCAGCAGTTCCAGAATCGCCAGTCAGTTCGTCAGCCTGCAGCTGGGGAGGGAGCGTATTCCTCTGACTGCAAGTCCAGGTAAGGCGGCTGTAAGCCCATCCGTTCCCTTCTCACTGTTCAAATCCCTCCGAGTAACGTCTCTCCCTCAGGACCTTTTCAAATCCAAGTAAGAATATAGCCCAAGAACACCCTGATTGCAAAGGAGGATATTAAATGGAGTTGTGAAATGCTTGGATATTTATATTGGTTGATGTCCCGTGCTTCTGCTGAAAATAAGTTTTTCCATCCGGTTGGCTTGAAGTGGATTATCAAGGTGTTCTCGCTTGCTGCTCTTGGCTTCTGGGGCTTTGAATCCTCTCGGTCACCAGCTGTGGGGTACATCAGCACAGAGCAGGATGTGTGCCTAAGCAACACACATACAATTCTGGAGGAACTCAGCAAGTCAGGCAGCATTTATGGAAGGGAATAAACAGTTGACATTTCGAGTTCAACTTCAAGTTCAAGTTTATTGTCATTCAATGGCATACAGGTACACCGCCAAATGAAACAACATTACTCTGGACGAAGGTGCTCAACACAATATATATAACTCACACACAACACAAGGGAATATTACCACAAATAGATTAACAAATAATAAGGGACATTTACAATAAAAGTTAAAAAGTAAACAGTATAATGCTACTGGTTCTTCATACGTGATGAGACCTTGGTGGTGGCAGGGAGTTCAGTCGTCTCATGGCCTGGAGGAAGAAGCTGTTTCCCATCCTAACAGTCCTTGTCCTAATCGTACAGTACCTTCTACCTGATGGTTGGGGGTGAAGGAGATTGTTGGATGGATGGGAGGGATCATTGACAATGCTAAGGGCCCTGTGCAAGTGACGTTCCTGAAAAATATCTCCGGTGGGCGGAAGAGAGACCCCAATGATCCTCTCAGTCCTTTGCAGAGTCTTGTGGCCAGATGTCTTGCCATTCCCAGACCAGATGGTGATGGAGCTGGTCAGGGCACTCTCAGTGGTGCTCCTGTAAAAACTGGGGACTGGGGAGCCTTGCTCTCCTCAGTCTCCTCAGGAAGTGGAGATGCTGCTGTGCTTTCTTGGCCAACGAAGTGGGTTGAGGGACCAGGTGATATCACCCATTATGTGCCCTCTCAGAAACTTGGTGTTCCTAACTCTCTCTGGAGGAGCCTTTAATGTGCAGCGAGGAGTGGCCGGCCTGCACCTTCCTAAAGTCCACAGTCACCTCTTTGGTCTTGTCCACTTTGAGACTCAGGTTGTTGTGCTCACACCATTCTACCAGCCGCTCTGACCCCTCTCTGAACAACATCTCATCATCGTTGTTGATGGGGCCAGCCATCAGTGAACTTGATGATCTGGTTTGGGCTGGAACTAGCAGTTCGGGCTGAGGCCTTTCATCAGGTCTGGAAAGAAGCCAGAGGGGGAAGGGGAAGGAGTACAAGCTGGCAAGTGATGGGTGAAATCAGCTGAGGGGTCAGGCAAGAGGGTGAGTGAGCTGGGAGGTGATAGGTGAAAGAGGTGAAGGGCTAAGGAAGGAGTCTGACAGGGGAGGACAGGAGACCATGGGAGAAAGAGAAGCAATAGGTGCACCAGAGGGAAGTGATGGGCAGGCAAGGAGAAGAAAATGGGTGAGAGGGAAACCAGAATGGGGAACAGAAGAAGAGAGAAGTGGGGGGGAATAAGAAGCCAAATTGAAATGGATGTCCACTGGGATAGCCTACCTTTTGCAACAGACAGAAGGTGCTCAACAAAATGCTCCCCGTTTGCCTCCTCTACACCCATTTTAATTTGCTTCCCATTCCTACTTGTCTGTCCATGGCTTCCTCTGCTGCCACAATAAGGCCAACACTCAGGTTTGGCCTGCAACATGATGATATGAACATCAATTTCACTAATTAATGAATTAGTGAATCCCCCACATCCACCCTCTTTCCATTTGCCAGTCTGGTTTTCCTCCCACCTGTTCTCTTGTCCTATCAGATTCCTTGTTCTTCAGTCCTTCACCTCTTCCCACTTATCACCTCCCAGCTTCTCACTTCAGGTGAGCAGACAGTCCCCAGGTAAACTGGCAGCCAGCACTTCACTCACGGACTGTGCAGCAGCCACCAACAGGCCTGCTTTTCTGAGGGAGGGCATCGGATGCCAGCCTCTCCGGGCCACCTCTCACTCTGTTCTCCAGCGAAATGTTTACCAGATCCTTTAGACAGGTTCTAATTGCCCTAATATTATCATCTATTGCTGGGACACAAGGCTGAGGTTAGAGGTGAAAATTCTTCTAAATTCTGATCTCATTCTGAAACTTATAAGCTCTAGAATTGTCGACCTGACTCACTGTGAGTACCACACCAATTATTTCTGTGTCAGAACTAGATATGAATGTGAGTTGTTGTGGTATCTGTCCTCATCCTTAAGCCACAAAGGCACCAGAGCAATAACAGGACTGGGTAATGTCTCTTCTAAAAGTGGAACATGCTGTTCTCTTGTCAGGTCTATCATAGTTCCAGCCCACACTGACGTGGTTTCACACCTGATGAGTATAAGAATGAATAATTATGCAGAAGATTGTTAGGTAAACACAGCTGAGTATCACTCCAAGCTTGCTTGTTATTTGTTAGGAAACTTTGTGGACTGACATTGTCGGTGACACTCAAATCTCAACAGGAAATATATAGTACTGTGTATGCACTGAAATATCATTAGGACTTCATCAATCAAATTCTTAATTTGAGGAGCTTAAGTTCAATTTCATGAATCTCTCCTTATATCATTTAATGGAATCTCAACATCTTCCCTGATTCAAAGAGGAATAAAATATTTGATATTGTAAAATAGCCTTGTAATCCTGGAGGTGAAATCTCATGTCCAGATTTCCCAATATGTGACTCTCAATGCTGAAATTCTTTCACACTTCCTTTGTGATTCAGATTCTCTCTGTTCCTCTGCCACAATGATTCTTCCTGTTTTTTTTAAATTTCCTTTTTCTCAACTACACAACCTGAGACAACCTGTGACTGGCACTGGATTTGAATGGGGAGAACAAGGCTTGATCGTGGCATGAATACAGAGCCGAAAACAGCTCGGGGAGAAAAGCAGGGTCAGGGATTTTTGGCTGGAAATTGGCAGGATCTGGGGTGGGGATTCGACCTGGGAAACAGGAGGACAAGGGTAGTGACAGGGGCTGGAAAGCTGCAGGATCTGGGATAGAAATTGGGTCTGAAAACCAACAGAACCAGGAATAGGGAGCAGTGCTGGGAAGAAGCAGGACTAGGCATGTGTGACACGAGAATTAGGGCTGGAACCAGCAGAATCAGATATTCAGTCTGGGAGCCACCAGAGTGCGGCTGAGGGAAGGCACACGCAAATGAGATTAAAGCAACATCAGAAACAATTTTCAGCGAGGTTTCAAAATGCATACAGCTCCAGAGCACATGAAGCTGTGTGCTAAACCACATGCACAGGATGCAAGAGTCAGAGCCGCCCTGTTCATCTTGGATCCATCACTCATTGAGAGATCCATCTGGTCCATCCAGCTCATCCTGGGCCATGAGATGCCGGCCAGGGATGGGATATGAGGTCCTGTCATGTCTGCACAGGCAGACACCTCCCAGTCTCCACCCAGTTACCTGGAGTCACCTGCCACTTGTTACTAACTTATCACCTGCAGCCTATTTAAACCCAGCTCTCATCCACAGTCCTTGTTCACCCATCGAACCAGCCAGCCTCTACCAGTCGTTCCTTCAGTTAACTTGTTGCCTGTTGTTTTCTGTACCTGTTCTCTCTTGTTTTGTGGCCCCTCATGGCTCGTTATTTTGTAGTTTATTTGTAAAATTTTGTTTACTGCTAATTTGTCTCCACAGTTCTGCCTTTGGATCAACCTCCTCTATATTTCCCAATAGATGTGGCCTCCATTTTTATACTTTTTGCAAATGACTTGGAATAAGGCAGTGAAGGTGTGGTCACTAAACTTGCTTATGACACAAACAGACAGAAGTTAATTCCTGATAACAAAAGGGGGTGGGGGGGGGGTTCACCATGTATGCAGGAATGGAGAGTTGAGGCTACAATCAAACTTGCCTTCTGTTAAAAAAAATCCCTGCCCCCTTCTCTCTTCTTCTATTCCCCACTCTGGCCTCTTACCTCTTCTCTTTCCCTGCCTATCACCTCTCTCTGGTCCCCCTCCATCATCCCTTTCTGTCATTGTTCACTCTCCTCTCCTATCAGATTCCCTCTTCTCCAACCCTTTACCTTTCCCACCCGCCTAGCTTCACCTGCCATCTTCAAAGTCCCAGATGATCAGGGTGAGGATCTGGGAGGATGGAATGATGGGCTGAGGGTCAATCTCTGCTTCTGCTGTGTAAAACTGGTACGAACGGGCATCCACCTTAGTGTTCCGGGAGCTGGGTCAGATGGAGATGGTGAGCCTGACATGGGTTAAGCTGGCAGGTCTCTTAAATGGATATCAGGTTCTGGTGGTCAGACCAGATCAGGAAGAGCTTGGTGTTTCCCATCAGCCAATGTCTCTACTCCTCCAAGGCCTATTGCGAGATGTCTATCTGGGAGATGCTCACTGACCTCAAAAGCCTTATCACTCTGGCAATCCGTAACGATAAGCGTCTTATGGAATGACTCTCCAGGTCATCAGGCAAAACTGTGTGGAGTTGAACGTGCAGGAGAGGAAGACACAAGAGTATGTCTTCCATCTAGTGCTTGCTGGAAGAGATTGCCCTAGCAGATGCATCCATCTCTGCCACAAAAGGCCTGTGGGGGTTTGGACGGTGTAGAATGTGAGTGATGGTCAAGCATCTCTTGAGCTTCTTGAAACCGTGGTCTGTTGCAACAGACCAGATTATCTGTGAGGTAGGGAGGTGAGAGGAGCATGATTTGGCTGTAGTCTCTGTTAAAACAGCAGTAGAAGTGGAAAAGCCCAAGAAGCACAGTAGTTGTTTGAGAGAGCGTGGGTGGGGTCATTCAATGACAGCACGCACTTCCTCTCGGTCTATGATTAGACACTGGGGTGAATGGACGTGACCCAGGAAGGAAAGGATTGTGGTGTGGAACTGGCATTTCTCTAATTTGCAATACATTTGGTCTTTGAGAAGACATTAACTAGATGAGACAGACATGGTCTTGGGGGTCCTTAGAGAAGATGAGGATGTCATTGAGATAGACATAGGTAGAGAGACAGAGGTAGCATGCCTCTTGTTAGTGAAGGCTTGGAAATGGCTGGACTGTTGGAAATTCCAAAAGGCATTACTAAGTACTTGTAGTGGCCAGTGGGTGTTATGAACACCATCTTCCACTCATCTCGCTGGCAAATGCAGATCAGTTTGAAAATACACCGAAGATTCAGTTTGGTGAAGATTTGAGCCCCACAGAGTGGTTCAGAGGCACTATCCATCGAGGGAAGAGGGTAGTGGTTTCTGGTTCTCGATAGCGATATTGTTGAGTCCATGGTAGTCAATGCAGGGATGAAGATCACCCTCCCATCTTTCTTTTTGAGAAGGAAGAATCCTGCACCAGCTGGAGACTGGGATGGGCAAATTAAGCCATGTTGTAGCACTTTGGCAATATAGTCATTCATAGTTTGGGTCTCAGGAGGGGAGAGGGAGAATAGGCAACCTCAGGGAGATGGGGTGCCGGAAGGAAATCAATCACGCAGTTGTGTGGTCTGTAAGACAGTAGGGTGCTGGCTTCCCTTTCGCTGAAGGCAATGGCTAAGTCATGGTATTCCTGTAGCAGTTTGTCCAGGGTTTCCTCTGTCTCCACGGATTTACAGAGTGAGGTTGCCAGCAGCTGGGATCCCAGTTCAGCAGTGAACCAGATAGCCAGGCGATCTGAGGGTTCTGAGTGGAGGGCTGGGGTAAGTCATGATGAGAGGAGAGTTGAGTGAGTCGATCGGGGGGATTTGGATGGCCTCGTGCTGCTCTCCGGTGCTCATGTGTTTGGGCCATGTGCACACTCAGACCAGCCCAGACCCCAAGGGATGTTGATCAATGGCCATGGCAGAGAAGGGATGTGGAATGGGCTCAGAGAGGAGTTCAATCTGCACACACAGAGTCTGGTCCAGAAAGTTGCCTGCTGTGCACGTAGAACTGTTGGTGTGTGGAAGAAGACAGAGAAAGTGTGTTGGGCTATGGTGCTGGACTGAGGGGCTGGGGGAGCTCATCAGATAGGAGACCCCTCGTCTCTACCTGGTGGAGCCATTTCCCGGAAGCAGTGGGCATTTGGTGCACGGGTGATCAGCTGGTCTGCAGTAAGTGCACAAATTGTTTCTCCAACGATGCTCATACTCTTGGGGGTGGAGGGTGTGGAGGTTAAGGGAGCTGTATCGAGACAGAAAGCTGGTTGAAAGTGGTGAGCAGATGGTCAATGGATCCCTGCTGCTCTTTTTGACAAATGACTCCTTTAGGCAAGCAAACTCTTCTGGGTTAATCGCTAGTTCAGGAAATGTTAAGGAGACCTGACCCAAACACAGAGCAGCAGAGATTATTTAGCAGTAAATGATACCTTACAAATAAACTGCAAATAACAGATCACAAAACAAGAGAACAGATACTAAACACAACAGGCAACAAGTTAGCTGAAGGTTAGGAGCAACAGGTTGTGGCTGGCTGGTTCATTGAGTGAACAAGGACTGTGGATGAGAGCTGGATTTAAATAGGCTGCAGGTGATGAGTTAGAAACGAGTGGCAGGTGACTCCTGTGAGCAGGTTGGAGACTGGGAAGTGCTGCCTGTGCATTTCTGACTACATCACCAGGTGGCTCGTATCTTACCAACCAGAGAAGGTCTAGTCGCTGTTTCCTGCAGGCTAGCTAATCTTTCAGCCGTGCCAATATATCACTGCCTACATCACAAACTTCAATTTTCTGCAATAACCTTTGTGTGGCACCTTATTAAATTCCTTTTGGAGATCTAAGTACAGTGTATCTATCAATTCCCCTTTATCTGCAGTACATGTTATTTTTTCAAACGACTCCAATAAATTGGTCAAAAATCAATTCCCTTTCAAAGAACTATGTTGATTTTGTTTGATTACTTTAAATTTTTTCTAAGCCTCCTTCTACAATGTATTTAATAATAGCGTCAAGCGTTCTCCCTCAGGCAGATCTTAAGCTAACTGTCTTGTAATTTCCTGTCTTCTGAGTCCCCTTTCAAATAATTGTGTCACGTTTGCTATTTTCAAATCCAATGAAACTTTGTGAATCTAGGGAATTTTTGAAAATTGAAACAAACATATCAACTCCCTTGTTATACATTTCTTTTACCATCCTAGGATGAAGACCATTAGCAACAGGTCCTTGTTGGACCTCAGCTCCAACAATTTGCTCAACCACTGCTCTGGTGGTTGTAACTTTGCTGAGTTCTTCCCTCCCTTCCAATTCCCAAGTTAATGCTACTTCTGGGATGTTACTTTGATCCTCCATGGTGAAAACTGTGGTAAAGTACCTTTCTAATTCGTCTGCCATTGCCTCCTTTCCATGTGATCTGTAATGTCCAGAGGGATAAGGGCAGCAGGTATATTGGAACTGTGGCTCATTCTGGCTCCCTCCAAGTCACACACATTAATCTTTCATCCTGGGATTCCCTGCCCAGCAACAACATGCATTGCCTTCATTCAGCACATGAACCCCAGCACTGCAAGGATAATTCGTTGTCTCTTCTTTCTCTCAAGAGTAATCCTTCACTAATACAGAGAAGCAAGTAGGAAATATACAGTAATATTGGAGTCAGCCCTGGGATCAACGAGTGGGTGGGAATCACTGGCTGGAGACCAGAGCCTGTGACGGGCACCTAGAACAGCAGTCCACAAGCACAGATCTTAATCCAAATACATTTTGCTTTCTCCTTGCTTCTATCTCTATCTGCTGTCTTTTACCTAACTCCTTTCCTCTCTTCCTTGTTTCTGTATCTTTCCCCAATTCACAAATACATTGTCTGCATCTCTCTCTCTCCATCTCCCTTCCCCTTTCTCTCTCCTTCTCTCTCCCTTTCCCCTTCTCTCTCTCCTTTATCCTTTCTCCCTCTATCTCCCCTTGCTCTCCCTCCCTCTTTCCTTCTTCCTTCCCACCTTCACTCCCTAATCCCTCTCTTTCTCTTTCCCTTTTTCTCTCTCTCCTTCTCCCTAAACCTTTCTCCCTCTCCCTCCCTTTCCCTTTCTCACCCTCTCTGCCATCATCTGCTTCTCCCCCCACTTCATCATTCCATTCTTTTTCTCACATTCATTCATTCATTCATTCATTCAGAAGCAAACGTGCACAATTACTGTGGTCTCCTTCCTGCAGATTTGTGCGGATTTTTCTGTCAAGAATTCATTCCAAACTTGCATCTGATTTCAAATGCATGTCTTTCGCTTATCCAGTGAATCTGGCCATCAGGATGATCTTTAACTGATAGTCTCCTAGCAACAGGTCCATGGCTCAAGAAAATTTGCCAACCACAACTCAAATAGCAGTCAGTGCACCACTCCTCCACTCTCCATACGACACGTATTCAAAACATATTCCATTTTTTAATAAATGCTGTTCCAAAATTTCTCAGGATATTCTGAACATCTTGAAACCAATGTCTGTGACATTGTCAGTATGAGGTAGTGTCAGTGTTAGAGAAGGATGTAACCGTCGTTAATGTCTGTAACAAATTAGTGTTCATTTTGAATCTGTGTCTAAAGCAGGAGCAATAGAATTCACTGTGGGACTGTGGCTGCATGGGGGGATGTATCAGGCATATGAAGGCTTGTGATGAGAAGGCGTGAAGAAGAGATAGCCATCAGTGTTGGGGCTGCATTTGTACCTGGAGGTGGTATCAGTGTTCAGAATTATACAGGTACTGTGCCTTGTAAAAGTATTCAGCCTCCAACCCTTTGTTCGCATAATTAAATACTACAACCAGGGATTTTGATCAATTTAACTGAGAATTTTATTTCTGAATCACTTTCTTCTTTTTCTCACAGTAGAGCCCAAAAAAATAGGGAATATTGTAAAGCGTGAAAAACTAAAAATTCGAAACCTGAAATATCAGCAGTTCAAAAGTATTCATCTGCCTTTGCTCAGTGTTTGGATGAACCTCCTCTCACTGCTGTTACAGCCCGTAGTCTTTTTAGATAAGTCCCTGTCAGCTTTGTACAACATGATGGAGCAAGATTTGCCCATACCTCTTTGCAAAATTGCTCAAGCTGTGCCAGGTTAGTTGGAGATCAATCATGGGCAGCAACCTTGAGGTCTTGTCAGAAATGTTCGATGAGGTTAAGGTCAGGACTTCGACTGGGCCACTCAAAAACATCAATTTTCTTACTTGAAGCCACTCTATGGTTGCTCTGTCAGTGTGCTTTAGATCGTTGTCCTGTGGAAAGAGGAGTTTCCTCCCCAGTTTAAGCTTTCTGGCAGAGGCTGGTAGGTTTTTATCCAGCATCTCTCCGTATTCCCAACCCAGACCAGAATACCAGTCCCTGCTGCTGAAAAGCATCCCCATAGCATGATGCTAATGCTACCTCCACCATACTTTACAGTAGGAATGATGTATTAGGTATAGAGAGGTGGTTCAACCAAGTACTGAGCAAAAGCAGATGAATACCTTTGAACTGCTGACATTAGTTTTAATTTTTTTAGTTTTTCATGCTTTACAACTTCCCGTGTTTTTTTTGGGCTCTACTGTGAAAAAAAAGAGCATTTGATTCACAAATAAAAATTCTCAAGTTAAATTGATCAAAATCTCTGGTTGTAATATGGATTTATGTGAACAAAAGGTTGGGGGTAATACTTTTTCAAGGTACTGTGTATCCATTTTAGAGCAGTAAATAATATCAGCATCTGGGCCCTTTGCCCCTCAGTTTCTGTCCTTCTCCCTCGGTCAATGAGATCATGGCAGATCTGAAGCAAGAAATGAGCAGCCAGTCGAGCAGTATTTGTAGAGAGAAAGGAATTGTCAATGTTTCAGTTTGAGTCCCTGTGACAGGACCTGATTTAATTGTATTTATTTATTGAGATACAGTGCAGAATGGAGCCTTCAGGCCCTTCGAGCCGTGCCACCCAGCAAACCCCGATTTAATCCTGGCTTAATCACAAAACAATTTACAATGACCAATTAGCCTACCAACCAGTAAGCCTTTCGGTGGTGGGGGGACACTGGAGCACTTGAGGAAAACCCATGTATTCCATGGGAAGGATGTACCATCCTTACAGATGCCCCAGTGCCCCGACCTGTATAAGCACACGTTACCATGGCGTGATCTGATCTTTGACCTCACTTCCACTTCCTGCTTAACCATCTTAATTCTTGATTCTTGATTGTCTCTCCCCCAAATACAAACATTCAATCTCTTTCTGCCTCAAAAAGACTTTAATGGCGCAGTTCTCTGCAGAAGGACCTATGTTTCCAAATGGGCTAGGATGGGGTTGGTAGGTGGGACCCCCAAGGAATATGAATGATGAAATTATCATGGGTTGAAGCAAAAGAACAGAATCATTTCATTCGTTGTTTTATGTAGAGAATAGGATGGAGTACAGAACGTTGTAATGTGAACAAAGTCACTGGAGAGACGTAGTTGGTAGATATAAAAGTTGTCTTTTGTTCAATGAAATGAAACACTCTCTGGAGGAAGAGGCCTGTTCGACCCTGTATTACATGACATTTTATTTGCTAAAGATCAAAGGACAATTCTATGGTTACAATGTATCTACAAAGCTTCCTTTGAATTACATGTAATTTTCACACAACTCCTTCTTCGCATCCACACTCCAGACACCCAAAATGAATGTTAATCAGCATTGTCTGACTTTCAATTAACTGATGTTTACAGCTCCAGGAAACTATTGCCCAGGACTGCATTTTAAATTTAATCTACTGTTCACAATCAGGCCTAATGATTGATTTCTGAAATTAATATTTGCTATATACCCTAACTCCAGAATATGCCCTAACACAGAAAAAAACCTGTGGTGCAGTAAACAAAGTTCTCTGGATACAGAATGTTAAATGTTCACAAATCTCTGC